>NW_009692669.1:32837-76529 GCF_000703405.1 Apaloderma vittatum
GGACCAGAGTTGTGTACCCAGTGGCAGGAGCAGAAGTAATGAGCAGAAACTGAAACACAGGAGGTTCTCACTGAACATCAGGAAACACTTTTTTCACTGTAAGGATGACCAAGCCCTAGCACAGGCTACTGTGGGAGATTGTGGAGTCACCTTCCTTGGAGATACTCAAAATCTACCTGAATCTGTTTCTGGACAGCTGGCTGTAGGTGGCCCTGCTTGAGCCGGAATGTTGGACAAGATGACTTCCAGAGGCCCCTGCCAAGCTCAACCAGTCTGTAGTTCTGTAAAATCTGAGAGTTCCTTGTTAAATCTGAGAATACTTTTCCTCTATTTATTTTCTTCATTATAGCCAACCAAAGGAATAGAAGGAGAATGCACAGAAAGTTGCAATTGTAGTTAGTATATCAACATTACGTAAATTAACTTACAGTCAGTGCTGCTTAGGTTGGATTTTCTGTAATGCCTAGATAGTTATTCAAATAACATTGATAAAAATGCAGGTTTTACATATTCTTGAGCAATTGCTGATAAGTTCTGGAACTTTTCCTTCATGTGGCAAGGAATGTTGCTTGCTAAGGGGATTTTCAAATTCTGTGCAGAAAATGCTGAGTTAAAATACTAGAAGATCGACTGTCCTTTGGAGCTTTTCTGGTGAGCAGTTTCTCACAGAAGGGAAATACTGAAGACTGGCAGCTTTTATACAGTAGACGCTCCTTGAGAAAAGAGGAGAGGAGATTTTTTTCCTTACCAGAGTTTTCTCAGTGGCAGGTGGAGAGTTTGTTGCTGCTGAAGTGGGTTTGGAGGGTGTGCTCCTTTGTGGGGAGATGTTATGAGCCTTACACTATCTTATAAAGGTGAGCATTGTTGCAGCGTGGTGGCTCTCATTCGAATGTTAAAAAAGGGAGGTTTCCCTGAGAATTCTGGGAGATTTCATGCACTCCCAGTGTGCTTTAAGAGTACCAAATTCTTGGGAAAGTTGGTTTCCATTAGTGGATTATGAATCTGGAATGGAGATTATGAACCAAACGATATGTATCTAAGCACAAAACCTTTGGAATTACTGATCTGTTTCGTCAACTCTGTTGTCTGGATTCTTATACATCTCTAAATGTTAAAGCCACATCATTACCGAACTAATACTACATTTTGTAACAAGTATAATTTCTTTTTAGTGTTGCAATTATGCAAATAGCATTGCACAGTGTTTTTTTTTTAATCTGCATTTGGGAGCATGTAGTAGGTTGGATTTAGTGGTACTGGTATTTTTCAACATACTGTGAATCTGTAAACATTTTAAGAAGATGCACCACTAATGAAAATTTATTACACTCTTTTCCTCTGTCAGGAAGAAGGAAATATCAAAGAAATTGCAATAACTCACCATGTAAAGGAAGGACATGAGAAAGCAGATCCTTCACAGTTTGAACTTCTCAAAGTACTAGGACAAGGATCTTTTGGAAAGGTTGGTAACTGAATTGCGTGGAGCCAATTATTTGGGAATGTAGCACTGAATAATATTATGAGCGAAGTGTTCAGAAGAACCATGATCTTACATTAAGGCAGTGTTGCTAGTGAAAACTGCTTTCAAAATTAATGCTAACTAGCTACTTTAATTGTGGCTGATCTTTTTAAAGCAGTAATTTTTTTTTCTAGTTTGTATGAAATGTAGATCTTAAAGTTCCATAGAAAAATTGACTTAATGTGAAATAATTGGGTATTCATTGTTAAAATGAAATGTCATTTTTCTGTAACTACTCTTCTATGTTTGAGGGGGCGAGGGTTGAAAGGTTTTTTGGGAAGTATTCCTAGCTGCTACCTTGCTAATGGTAGGTCATTACAAGTACAGAAGCTATAGGCAGAATTTTTTTTTGTAGCAGATTGTAATTGTAGAGAAAAAATTTTAGGCAATAATGGTTATGGAAGTAAACATGATGTATTCTAGTCAGCGTTATCTATCGTAATTTGGTTAAGTCATAACATACCTTGATACATATTTGAAGCTCTGTTAAAGACACAATGCTTCTGACATTTAGTGAGTACTGTCCACACTGAGATCTCGCTAGGCGTACATGATTCATACTTTTAGTTGTCTAAATGCAAATCAGAAGCAAAACATTAACTTCATGTGGCAAGATAGATCATTGAGTTGGAATAGAATAGATGATGTAAGACAACAGGGCCTTTGCATCCATTTTCAGTCTTAATTGCAATTCTGAATGTGATATTAAGCTCTAGCATATACTGTCAAATCTGTTGTGGATATATGGAGAAAAATGAAAATAATTGGCCTAAATCTTTCTCGGTGGTAGGATGTTAGTGTTAGTCATGTTATTGGAGTAGCAGTTCCAGTTAAGCTTAGAAATCTGGATGTTTAGAAACTATAAAATTTGGTACTCGAAACTAGTAAGTATTCACTCAGAAACCTGATTCCAGAAGTGGTTTCTTATGTTGTTTAATTTCATCCAGATTCATAACCAAGTTTTTATTTGGAAATCTTCAGATCAGAAGTAAATCATTCAAGGGCAAGGAAATGTAAGCTAATAAATGATAATTTCAACAATCCCTTTTATCAATATTTTTAAATTCAGTGCTGGAACTGAGGGGGAAGGGGCAAGTTTTGAAAAAGCAAGAACAACTGTCTGGGTGACTCAGAGTATTGCAGAAATGCCAATCTTGTCCTCAATTGTTTTAGCCTTTATGCAAAAAGGATTACTATTACAAAACTCATAATCTCTTTTTCTAATAATTTGGGAAGATGTCACTACTTGCCACTTAGTTTAAAAAGACTGATTCTGCATGCTTTTCGAGGTCTCAATGTTCTGGTAATTGCTGGGTAATGCGAAGGAATGTTAACATAATCATAGATTACTGAGTTGGAAGGAGTCAGATACAAAACCAGACATAAAACTTATTTCATAAAACACACTTAGCATTCTTATATACTACAAAATGTCTCTATGGTTTTTCCATACATAACCAGAAAACCTGTGGAAGGTATATTTTTTTCTTCTTCTATCTTCAGCTCAAATTTGTCTCTACTGGAATTAATTTTGTGTTAAGGGTATTTAAAAGCAGTCCCACTCAAGAAATCCTCTTATACTACAGAAAGAAACGCAACACACTTTGAGGCTGGTTATCCTTTATTGGTATATTCAAAACTCATCTGAAGCATGTCATTAGGAAATACAGTTTTGTAACATAAGAAGTTTGTTCTAAAAATTGTATAGATTTTTTTTAAAAAAATATTTTTTTAGGCATTGATTCATATACTTTTTTTGGATCAACTTTTGCACACACATTTATCTTCATATGTGAAAATTAATTCATTAGTGCTTTTGCTGTGCCATCTTATGAATTTTAATAAGACTATTAAGAGATTAATATTAAAATGCTGAATTTTGAGTTTCAAATTTTTCTCAGCTTCTGAGGGAATCCAAATACATCCTGTCTTATACTCACTGAAATCAGTTAAGTTAACCCAAAATTAATTTGGCAGACTATTTGTCTTTAACCTTTTAGATATGAAATGGAAGAAAAAAATGCAAGGACACTTTTGTTTGGCTTTGCAGAATCTAAGACTGTCAAAGAAGCTACTAATACTGTTGAGGTGAATAGTAAGTTTTAGTTCTGTTTTGAATTTCATAGCAAAGTATATTGATCTGACTTGCCTTTATTTTCTTTTAAAAATTCTGTTTTAATTTTCAATGCAGGTTTTTCTTGTCAAAAAAATCTCAGGATCAGATGCTAGACAGCTTTATGCAATGAAGGTATTGAAAAAGGCCACCTTGAAAGGTAAGCATTGTTTAGAGAGAGACTCTGGGGGTACTGGTGCGGTTTGACAGCCGGCTGAACATGACCCAGCAGTGTGCCCGGGTGGCCAAGAAGGCCAATGGCATCCTGGCCTGGATCAGGAACAGGGTTGCCAGCGGGAGTAGGGAAGGGATTGGACCCCTGTACTTGGCACTGGTGAGACCACAGCTTGAGTACTCGGTTGCATTTTGGGCACTGCAGTACAACAAAGACATTGAGCTGCTGGAGTGGGTCCAGAGAAGGGCAGTGAAGCTGGTGAAGGGTCTGGAGAACAAGTCTTATGAGGATTGGCTGAGGGAGCTGGGGTTGTTCAGCCTGGAGAAGAGGGTGCTGAGAGCAGACCTTCTTGCTCTCTACAACCACCTGAAGGGAAGTTGTAGTGAGGTGGGTGCTTGTCTCTTCTCCCAAGTGACAACTGATAGGATGAGGGGAAATGGGCTCAAATTGTGCTGGAGAAGGTTTAGGTTGGATATTAGAAAAGTTGGAACAGGCTGCCTAGGAAAGTGGCAGAGTCACCATCTCTGGAGGTGTTCAAAAAACATGTAGACGTGGCACTTCAGGACATGGTTTACGGGTCATGGTAGTGTTGGGTTGACGGTTGGACTTGATGATCTTAAAGGTCTTTTCCAACCTTAACGATTCTATGATTCTTAAAAAAAAAGAGAGAGAAAGAGAGAAATCAGGGTCATTATACCAAAACTTAATCTTTACACCCATACTGTTATGCAGATTGTGTCTGAGAACTTTCTTCTGTCATCTGGTAAATAGCAGTGTGCACAGCCTTGTACTGTAAACCCAGAAAAGTTAAGTAAACAGCAGTACTATATTGGTGGTTGTAGGGGAAGGTAGGTTCCTTCCTATGCCAAATTCGTTAGGCAGTAGTGGTTTAATAGAGTACTTGTGTTACATCTGCCACCTGACTTGCTCCTGAGCTGTTATTTGAAATTTAATATCACTCCTTTTTTCATTTGCTGTGTATCACCAAGGATACAGTTAATGCCTTTTGCTCAGTTTATATTTAGGTCATGATATTTAAAGGTGCATTATAATAACTGTCTTATTCTAAAGTTCTAAATGTAGGGATTTAAGTCATTCTTTAAAACAGAAGTATACAGTACATTTTCGCGAAACTTTTGGATGTACAATATAGTTGATAAAAGCTTAGGTTAGTCATCTACATTATTTGAACAAAAATCAGTTGTAAATTGTGTTTGGGATTTGGATACTTTTGGTCTTGAATGGTATCCGTAACAAAATAAGTTTAAACCTGAACAATCTTAATTTTGCCCTGGAAAATTCTGTAAGAAAAAGAAATAATGTCTTTTTTACTGAGTATTAAAACGAAAGTGATCTTTCACACTAATCCCTTAACCAGAGAGTGTATTTGTTGGACTATGCCGTTGTTTATTACTTCTGTCTGTTGGTAGTTTTCCTAAATTATGCCTGCACTGAAATTGCAATGATAGTTTTGAGATAGTTCCAGCAACTTGTAGTACTTCACAGATGTTACTGAGTATTATAATGATTTGCAGTTTTAATATATAATTTCATCTGAAGATATTCATTAAATGATGGAGGGAACAAAAAACTTGCATTGAATTGTGAACTTCTACTGAAATGTTGAACCGGAATTTCTTTTCTGCTTAAGATCTAGTGTTGAGTATTTACCTCAGAAATCTCATTATGTATCACTTCCACTTGAAGCTGTTACAGAGGGTGTGTTTTTAACAGTTTCCTGTATTTTAATCCCTCTGTCTTTCGTGGCATGTGTTATTTTCATTATTTACTTCCTATTTTTCTGAAATTGATTTCCACTTGTTTAAAGTACTTTGCTATCCTCAACTCTGCAACACCCTCATTCTGCAGCCTGTTTATAGCTCAGGCCTGGAGTGAAAGGTCGTTCAGCAGCTGCCTTGTTAATATATATGAGGGCTTGTTTCCATCACCTTTTGATTGTGCTTTAACCTTACATTAAAAAATTACAGTCCAAGCTGTGGATCTAGTTTTGCCTACAGATGTCAGAGACTGATAAATACTGAAATTGGAAGCTTGACTTTTGATTGGAAAAGGAGATTCTTGGAGACACTAAGAATCTGAGGATGCAGAAAGATGACACTAGCAAGAGGATGCCATGCTTTTCAACTTTGTATCTGAATTTTCAGGTGCTTTTGAGTGTTTTTTACTGAGATTCATGTTTTAGGAACATAGAAATAGCAAGCAAATTAAGGTTACTGCTTCTTAATTGAAGGTGCTGTGCATGACTCACAAATCAAATTTAGAAAGAATATTTCTAGAGGAATGCAACTGTATTAACCAGATCCCACTGATGTAACTACACAGTCCAACCTTAATATTTAGACCAGATCCAAAAAATACGTGCATACAGCTTTTAGTGCAGAGAAGAATTTATTAATACACTCCGATAGAAGGTATCACCTTTCAGTGCCCGTCTATGATGGAGAAAGAGGGAGGCAGAGAGGGCGCGCATGCTGAATTGTTGTCACACAGCCTGGCGTCAGATGTATTAAGAAAAATCAGTACTTCCTGCAGTACACATATAGAAACTGTAGTCAACAAAAGTCAGATCTTAAGTCAAATAATGGCTAATACTAATGTTGGAAATGAGCTCAGTTCCTTATACTTTTTTGGTTGATAATTTGTAAATACAAACTTTCTTTAGTTTTCCAGAAGGCTTGTTATCCCTGTAACTATTTTGCATTTAAAATTCCTAACTGAATCTGCCTAAAAAAAAGAATATTCTGAATTTTAATTCTGTAATTTAGATGAACCCTTGGAACAGTGAAATCACACAACCATCTTGTGACATTTTCATGACTTGAGATGTAAAGGTCAAAATTCAAATGTGATGTTTCCTCTGTGTTTGGTGAGCACTCATTGCATGTGCTTCCATTTTTAGAAATCTGTTCTGCAAGGAGGTGGAAACTTGATATCTTTATTCATTTCTGAAAATGTACATGTATAACCTTTTCACAAGTACCTGTATTATTTTAAGTGCCTGTTTGGGGTAAAAGATAGCCAGACTTCTGGAAGACCCTTTTGCTTCATGAGGGTTTTTCCTGCCTTATTTTATTATACTGTCTGAGAACTCTGGCTTGTTAACCAAAGACTGTCAGCAACTTAAACTTTGGACTTCCTTGCTCTGAGGTGCTTGTAGAATCATAGAATCATGAAGGCTGCAAGAGACCTCTAAGATTATCAAGTCCAACCATCAACCCAACACCACCATGACTGCTAAACCGTGTCCCGAAGTGCTGCATCTACACATTTTTTTTTGAACACCTCTAGGGATGGTGACTCCACTTACTGCTTGCTCCATGGAAGAAATGTTGACATTTGGGAAAGGGACGGTGAAAAAGTGTAGGAGAAGGGAAAGAAAGAGAAATGCAATGTCTTCAACCACTGTAACAAACTTTACTAGCTCTCATCTGTAAGTTCTGAATTTTGTCTGTGTCCTGGCTGATTTGGAGCTTCGGATGGGAACCAGGCAATGGCTGGAGTGGGGAGCTGCCCAGAGCAGGTGCCATGCTCAGCTCATCATCATGCATGTATTCAGGGATTGCCAGCCCCACATGTGGGACATCTGCGTGTGATGCTCATGTAGGTTAGTCAGTAGTGTCACAGAAGCAGATACACGTCCCATTCTGAGCCACCGTAGTGGGACTGCACAGGCAACCTGAGCACTGACTGCTTTTGATGTATGATATGTTCTTTTGTGCACACATTTGCTCTCAGTAAACCTCTTAAAAATCAAAAATATCGCCTGAAGTACTTACTATGTTGAATGGATATTCTGTTTATTTTAAGTTCATAATAAAGCAAGGGGACAAAAAAAAAAAGCCCTTCCAAATTTTCAAGGTACTTAATAGTGTGAATGAGTTAAACCAATATAAGCATCTTCATTATAGTATAACTATATTTATAAGTTTGCTTTGTAGTAACCTTAATTCTCCCTACTTTTCAACAGTAGAGAAAATGGCTGTGTTTTCTATACATAGCTGTAGCATTTTTGCTCTACTTCTTAAAAGATTAGCTAAGTATAGGGCAGACTGAAGGGTGGTTATGTTTTCTCATGTGCTTCTGTTAAATTTATTTACCAAGTGTCAGATTTTGCCAATAGCAGAAACTAAAGCAAATTAAAGTACGTAAGAGATTTGCCAGAAGACTCTGCACTGTGAAATAAATACCTTCTCAGATCTCTTATCTTTGAAGTGCAGTGACCTGCAGATGGCTGTAATGCTATAGAATACAACATGAAATGCATCAGGAAACATAGGAGAAATGCTGATTCATCATGTAATTTTTGTTTATTTGTTTATTTAATCTTGCTAATGTTCTGTTGTAGTTCGAGATCGGGTTCGGACAAAAATGGAGCGTGATATCCTAGTGGAAGTTAACCATCCTTTTATTGTCAAGTTACATTATGGTGAGTAGCAGAAGAATTCACTTTTTTAATCGTAAAAATGGGTGCTAATACCTAATATTTCCTTTGTGGTTCAGAGAGTCATAAGGGATTAGAGTGCTGTCTAAGTGACGGTTGTGAAAAAACTTGCTCTGTGGTAATCCTCATGCAAAGTAGGCATGTGGCTAACCATGCGTGGTGTGAGATCTTCGTAGAACTAGGAGTCTGTAGCTCTTACCCTAGGAGTCTGTAGACAGTTGCCCATTTATGTCTACCCAGTATTTTCCAAAACCTCATATTTTGTAAATGCCATTAATTTTTTTAATTATTTCTTATTCTTGCTTTATTTACTCTGTAGAAAATATATGCAGTGGCCTTATTTCCAGTTGCATCAAAATTGGTGGGAATATGCTTTTAAATTCTAATAGTATGAGTAGCCATGAAAAAAACATTCATGTGGAGGGAGGAGGAAATCATGCAGAAAGTAAACTGAAAAAAAGGTGGAGAACAATTTCTGTTGGGTTTTCTCTTTTTTTTTGTTTTAGTTTATTTTTCTTTTAGGATACAGTTCAAACCTCAGATCTCTATCACTCTGTGATGTGGCTTAAGTAATGTAACTTTCAGTATTTTACTTGTCACTCTTCTGCAAACTAGATTAGGTCTCTACTCTGTTAAGTTGGGTTTCCAGAGATTTTAGAATGTGCTTTAGTTACTAGTTTAGGCTAGTTACTAGTTTAGTTACTAGTCGTCTAGGCTTTTTTACTTCAAAAATCTGGAAGGAAATTATGACTAACCTAAGAATAGCTTATTTTTATTTTTAATAGTTAGAAATTACACTGGTGACTTACTTCACTTTTACAGGGCATGGGAGTTACTTTGTCCGTGATAGAGGGAGATTTACTTAATTCATTTAAATAAATTTTTACACAAAGAAGAAACAAGAAGAACTCATTTTGATAATGAAAATAAAGGTGAATTATTGGGTATGTTATTCTTCTGATTATGGGTAAAGTTAGATGATGTTTAATTTATTTAATTAATCTTTTCAGCTTTTCAAACAGAAGGGAAGCTATATCTTATTTTGGATTTTCTCAGGGGAGGAGACTTGTTTACACGTTTATCCAAAGAGGTAAACCTTTTTAAATTTGAAAATTATCTATTGATAGTATTCTACTATAAATTGCCTGCATTAGAAGAGTTTGCTTTTTAAATTCATTTTTCATCTACCAAAATTTTGAATACTTTTTTTAAACAGCTAGGTTTTGTGTTTGTTTTTTTTTGCACAGAGTAATCACTTCATGAAAATAGTGGTGGTGGTTTATATTGTTCCTGCAAAAAGGCTTAGGCAAGCAGTCTTTCTGTGCTGCTTTTTGTACCTTGCAAAATTTTCTTCTGTTGCTGCCATGTTTAAAGATGAGTCTCAGAAAGAGCATGGATTTTCGTAAAGCAGCTGTATTCAAACTAACTGATTTATGTCTGGTTTGAATATCCAGAACTTAGTGTTGGGTAGATGTGTATATATTTTTATAATTTACATGTGAACACAAAATTACATTGATTATAAAAGCACAAGAATAGTGTTTTACTTATTTTGGTTATTTCCCAAACATGAACACTTTGCTTCTGTTGTGCTGGCGATATCTCTGTGTAGATATGGGAAATATCAACTTGGAAAAGTTTGATTACCTCAAATAAATCAGATTATAACCCCTAAACTAAGTGTTAACATTTCATATATCAACATTTAATTATTTTTCTTGCCATCACTCACGTGCAAAAACTTCCAACAAACATATTGTAGGATAGGGATTTAAATATATCCAATGTAATACCTGGTAGCCAGAACCTGTAGTTGCAGGTGCCTTCCATCTTCCCTTGCTAGAGAGTATCTGGGACGGTTGCGTCATCACTACAAAGCTGTGTGGTTATTAAGCAAAGAGTAGAATGCGAGGCATTTTGTGCATAGACATATCATCAATTCTGTGCTGACCGCCTAAATTACTACATTTAATTCAGCAAAGCCATCTGTTTCAAGTTGCTTCTTGTAGTTTGTTTTGCCACAGATAGTTAGAAAGTTTGTAGTACTCTAGTTCTCTTTAAATCCGTACTTCCTTGTTGATTCCCAAGACAGGGTGTATAGTGCTTTCTTCCTGATGACTTTTTCATCTTGAGCCACTCAAATTTTATAAGGTTTCAGATGGTTAGATAAGAAACGTTCATTGCAAGTACCTGAATGTAAGCTGACTATTCATAACTGATGGAGTGAAATGGGCATGCTGGATGTATTAATGTCATCCTTATATCAATTCATCTGATTTTAGGCTGCAGTTCATCTGATCTATTTTAAAAGTTCCCGCTTTTCCCCCACTGACTACGAAGGGAAAAGTGATTAATTTGGAGCTAGATGTCTGTCTACATTGCAGGTGTTTAAGGTTAGGAGAGATGAATTGTGTGTTTTTAAGGAACCGTAGCGAGGGTATAGTATCATCCTCATGGGATCTCTTATTATTTGAGTTTTCAAATGTGTCTTAAAGATTTCCCTTCTTGAATGTGCCTGTACTAAGTGTTGGCTCTTTTGTAGAAGTAACTTCAGCAACAACCTTTTGATATCACTTTCTCTCTTTAAAATACTAAGTGGAAAATATATTATATTCTCTTGTTCTTAACTCTTCCTTAAAATAGTGTTCATCTGTGCTCCCCATTGTCATTCTTTTTTTCAGCTCCATATAATATATTTAAACATATTAGTCTTAATTTCTTAAAAAATAAAAAAAAGGCTGAGTAGTGACTGAGGTAGAATCGAATCATGCAGGATTTTTTTATCTGTTTCTAATTCTCAGAAAAGTTAAATTGCTATGCTTTCTGTCAGTGTATCACAACAGTCGTTGATATAATTGGGATAAATGTTCATTTAATTGAATGTAAACAGGGATTAGTTTATCTTCCTAACAGAAAATGTGGGATTCACACCCGAGATCTTACCTGTGCTCTTACATAGACGATTTTCTTTGTTTACTTTTAGATGTAGTTACATCTCAAGCTGTTAGAGTTTTCACCATCACTGTAACGTCTTTATCATAGTACTTAGAGACAGTCTTCTCACAGCCAAGATGCATATGCTTTTCTTGTCTCTCTGACTTCGTAGATGAAATTCAGGCATTTGGACTTCTTTAGTCTGTTTGTTGTCTGGAGATGAATTGGCTGTATCCAACAAAGAGGTAGTCACATTCTTTAAATGCTTCCCAAAATTCTGCAGTTCCACTACAATGTGTGTGTCTGTTCTAGAGAACAATCAGAAGCAAATAACCTCAGTTTTGCAGAACAAATATAATATTGGCTTCAGAAGTTCTTTTTGAAGTATGTACTGTGAAATAGTATTAATTAAAAAATCCTAGTTTTTGTCTGAGAAGTCTGAATTTCTAGGTTTTATATGGAAATGAATTCAAGTGTTATGAAGAACGATTCTGCAAAACTAGTTACCGTTGTTTAGTTGGTGCTGGTTTAAGCTTTACGGAGTTTTTACATGTGATTTTACATTGTTTTGCTTTTTCAGGTGATGTTCACAGAGGAAGATGTGAAATTTTACCTGGCAGAATTAGCACTTGCCTTAGACCATCTACACAGTCTTGGAATAATATACCGGGACCTAAAACCAGAAAAGTAAGACTCCACTGTGGCAAATGAAGTATATCAATTTGATTTCCATAGCACTTCTACCTATGGACTTCTTTTTCCAGCTGGTAAACTAAATTAATTTACTATATCAACTGAACAAGGAGGGACATGGGTGAAGCTTGTGGGCTATTTCAATAAAAAAGATTGGATTTCATTTCCACTAGAACATGAGCATCTAATTTCAGAGTGATGTGCCAAGTATTATAATCCATGTTACTTTAAGTAAAGAGTGTGCTGAAATATGCCTACCTTTTATCTTCCAAGTGTTTTAGGGTGTAAAATGGAGACCATGTCTTCTTGGCCTTTCGTTTTATTATTTTAAAATTTCTGCACTTCAGACAAATGCACGATACAACATTCAGCTGTAATTTTGTATCTTTGCATTTGAAAGCCTCACAGCAAACCCTTTCTCCCAACGGTGATTTTTAAAATGCACTGCAGTAAGAGCAGAATGAAGTTTAAATTTTAAAGTAAAATCTGAAAATAGTAAGCCACGGCCTTAGTGATTATACTGAAGACTTAAATAAGCTTGAAGCTACAATTTTGGTGTCGTGTTGTGTCTCAGTCTTAACAGTCATCTATGCTTCATTCAAATCACTGAATTATGTCTCCTGTTTATGTCTTTCCTCCAGTATTTTTTGTTTATTTATTTTTTAGTTTTAGAACATGTTAAAAAGAAAATGTCAGTCCTATCATCTGGTACATTTGAGCCTTTCAGATATAAATGTATCCTGTAGTGTTACTCTGTACCTGGAGGGTACTCTAATGGACAGTACAGTGTATGCATCTACTTTGTGTGCTTAATCAAATAGTTAATGAACTCTAGTACATTGCCAGGAAATCCGTAATAATTCTGAAATCCTCTGCCCTTGGTGATCCTGCTTCTCTGTTGTGGCTATAGGGAGAACCTGAGAGGTCTGTGTGAGATCCCTGCCTCATGTGAAGCGTTGGTGGAAAAGAGCAAAAATGAGTAACAAACTATCAGAGAAGCTGGCTGTTCTGTGGAACTTCTGCTTGGATAGCTTGGTCTTTTGTGCATCCCTTGGAAAATAAGAGACTAATTTAAAAGTGTTTAGCCCTGACTGGCAGTGGAAATGTTCATACTCATGTCATAACTTTGTAGACTTTTGGTGTGCAGTTGCACTTTAAAATGAACAGGGAATGAATTATGTTTAACCTTCAGGAGTGTTCTCTGAAGTGAGGAAAAATAAGCTTATCAAGTGGAAAAAGACCTTTTAAAAGCAAAGAAGAGAACTTTAGTTACTTTGCTAACATTTACTTCCAAGAGGTAAAGAATGAAATAGTAGTTGTTGAAAGACTAAATCTCTACTGCCTCAAACATAGTATTTAAAAAGGAATTAAAAATGTATGTGTCTATACCTATTGAAAAGCCTTGGTTTTAACCCTTAGGTGTATCTGATTAAGGAAAAAAAAAGACATCAAAGGTTGAAAATTCCTTTCAAGTTATGAATGAGTTCATAGTAACTCACACAGACTGTATCTACACTGCAGGGCTGTTTCCCACCATGGAAGGTGCCTGGAGGAAAAGGGGAGGACAGGGCAGGCGGGCAAGTGTCCCGTCTCATCCCCAGGATGAAACACAGTTTCCCTCAGATGGAGGAGCTATGTTCCAGAGGCCAGTTCTTGAATACTTGGCACACTTTGAATTGTGATTATATTCCACGGTGGTTAAGGATAGTTGGCATTTCGGAGAAATGCAGCCTTTTTTTGTGAGTGAAATAAACAGGCAGAAGCACGAGGCTTGCTCAAAGTATAGGGCCTGTGCGTCCCGTCCTTTGGTACAAGATGAGAATATTTACTACTTGATGTTATTTGAAGCAGTCAACTCCCTTTGAAACGGTAATTACAAATGAATGCCCGTTTTTTATACTTAGGCAAACATCCCTTGTATTAACATATCCTGCTGAGTTTGAGTAGAGCTGTAGCTCACTTTTTAACAATTATGCTACGTGATTCAGGTGACCAAATCTGAAAGTTCAAGATAAGTGCTAAAACACGCAGTTGACTTTAACTGCATAGTTAAACTGACAGCTGGTTATGTTTCATAATACTTAAAAAGAAAGAACTGAAAGGAAAGAAAATGTATAGTTTCAAAGTATCTCTTCCTAATGATACATTTTTCTGCGTGTTTAGTTCTGCTTGTCTGCTGTTCAGTTGATTCCTAAATGATGTCAGTACATTGTCTGAAACAAGTTAAAGGATATTTTAATTATTTTTTTTCTTTTTATTGTTTTTAGCATCCTGCTTGATGAGGAAGGACATATCAAATTGACAGGTGAATAAAGGGAAATTGCAATACATGGGTCTTTTCATAAGAAAATCTTTGCGTTTTCAGGTTTTTTGCTAAAGCAATGTGGTAAAATAAGTAATTTTAACAGGTAGATAATTTCGCTGTGGAGCAAACAGTATAATTAGTTTGAAATAAGTATATAAATATTTAAGGAAGTTACTTGCTCTACAAATATATTTGATGTTACAGGCCTGTGATAATGCAGGGAAAGAAGGAGAATTCTGTAATTCCTATGTGTGTGTTTTGGTGTATATAGTAATGATATATGCATCACAATTGACATTAAAGTGAAAATATTAACCATGAGTGATTTAAAAAAAAAAAAATACATTTAGAACTGAGGAATTGTTGTGATTTTTTTTTTTCCCCTCCCCCTAGATTTTGGCTTAAGTAAGGAGTCAATTGATCATGAAAAAAAAGCCTACTCTTTCTGTGGAACAGTGGAATATATGGCACCAGAAGTTGTTAACAGACGAGGCCATACACAGAGTGCAGACTGGTGGTCTTTTGGTGTTTTAATGGTAGGTTTCTGGTAAATGTAAATAGTAGCAAAACTGCTAAAATAGCTTTGCAAGGTGTGGTGAAACAAATCAAACATGAAAATCTAAGGTGAGCTTTAAATTAATTCTAACTACCAAGAAAGTCTAAATTATATGAAGTTAATAACAGTACCATAGTGTTTAGATCAAGAACATAGACTAGGTTTCATATCAACACCAACAATATGCTATATTTTTGTTATCATTGAATTGCTTACAGCCTTTCTGTAAGGAGTTTACTTCTTGCAGGATTGGAGGAACTAATGTGTATATCAAATATGGCCTTGAAAAGAAAAATAGATCATGTTTGGTATTTTGGGAATGCTGAATGGCTTTTAATATTTATAATCTTTGTCTGCATTCTTGACGTAAAGATTAAATAATGATATTTTTAAAGGAAATGTTTCTGTTGGTTCCTACTGTTTCTACCTATGACTGTAAAAGTGTGCTTTGTGGTACGAGAGGGACTCTTGTGTCTAAAAAGAAGTCATTGTATCACCTTTTACTCGTCTAGAATGCTGTTGTGATCTGAAAACTGACTATGTAAAAGTAGCACCTGGTATCTAAACTCTCTCTAGACACACAAGTACACACACACCCTCACAACTGCACATTTTATTAGTAAGAGTACAGTCAATTAAAAGGTAGTTGCAGTGTAGTTGTGGTGTATTTGTTGTGCATAACACAAACATAGTTAAGCTTCAGCTTTATAAAGCTGGAAAACATAATTTTGTGCTTATAAAGTACACATGTTAAAACTGAAAATTGTTGAAAGATGTTAGATGTGACTGGTGTAGCTTTCACAGTCTAAGTGCGCTGCATTTTAAATACTTTGACTTCTACTTAAATACAAAAATATGACATTCAAAAGCTAATTTTCTAAATTAGTGCATGTAATTCAGATTCAGAGATTTTTTTTTTTTTTGCTTGCATTTCTAGTTTGTATGGCAGTTTTCATAGACAATCTGTATGTCTCCCTTCTTAAATCGTTCTTAATTAGAATGTGTTGATTGAGAATTCAAGTGGTTGTTGGTGTGGTATGAGTACGCAAGTATCTAGATTGAACCAAGGTTATGGCATAGAAACGGAGACTAGAAAGATATCTGAAGTTATTTGGCCTCTTTCCTCCTGCTGCTAGACTTTGCATTTAAACCACCCTTGAGAAGTAGATTCCAAACGGTCTTTTAAAACAGTGATCGCTTTAAGACATGCCAGACATCTGAAAACCTTCATTTAAAGTTTTCAGAAGCATTATGCATTTGTTGAGGTACTCTCCAAAAAAAAGAAGGCCAATGCTGGCTTATTCTGTAACACTCTGTTGGCTTATTGGTAGAGGATTATAGTACTTTTGGGGAAGGGACAAAGAACACATATGCCGAGTTGTTAATGCAAGTGTGTATGCTTGTGACAAATAAGAGCTTACTAAACAAGCTTTTTATTTCAAGCAAGTGTAAATGAAACATGCAACACTACAAGTTTACTTCTTTTTAAGGTGTTCTTTGCAAGTGCTGTTTGTGAAAATCATTCTAAACTATAAACAAAGAAAAGGTGAATTATTTCTTTTAGTAGTTTTGGCTAATCCTTTTACATCTTCCTGACAGTTGTCTTAAGTGCTAAAAGTGTTGGCATTACATTAAATTAAAAATTTTAAATATAAGTATATATGTAAAAAAAAAAAAACTTGAGTAAAAAGTATCTAGGAGTAGTGAAGAGTTGGCAGTTGTTATTCTCTAAAAACATAGGGTAGTAAGAGATTTAAAATTTTATTTTAATAAAAAGGGGTTTTAAAGAATGCTGTTAGTGCAGCTTGATGCTCTTACTGTAGATCTAGAAATACTACAGTCACACATTATTCACTCAAGTTATCCATGTACGTTTTTAACACTTAGAGGGCTGAATGTTTCCACCATACCAGAAAAGAGGGGAATAGAGGATACTTTTGTGTTCAGGATGACTTAACTTTGCATAAGCTGTTCAGAGGGTTTCTTTATAATGATTTGATTTTGATGGCTGTAAGTGTATGCCATGAAATTTCGTTCAACTCAATTGTTTTCAATTCATAAACCAAAAATTAGTATTTCTGCCTCAGAGCGTTGGCTGCCGTGGCTGCTGCCGGGCTGCTTTCACTACCTAACTTTAGTGTTCTGCAGCCCAATGGAAGTGCCTTTATATTTATCTATTTTTACTCAGTCACTTTCAGAACAAATCAGTATTTTGACAGTGTCTGTTGCCTACTACCAGGCACTGTAGACTGTGCATGCACATACTGTGTAGCTCTTACGTGTTCCTTCAGGCTTTATTTCCACTGTATACATACAGTAACCACTTTTCATCATGCATGTCTTTGTCAGTCAACTAACCTTTTTCCCCCTTTCCTATGAAGGCTATGAAAATGCCAGTTTTAAAAATTTTAACCTTTAGAAATCTCTCTGCATGAGGAGAAATCATCACTAACTTTTGAAAGGGGAATTTTTTTCCCTCCCCACCTTGAAACAGTTGTATAGATCAAGTCTTCCAAGAATAATCTTTTTAGGCAGAAATGCAACACAGAACATTATAGTCTCATTTTTTTCTGACAAAAGCATGTGAAACAAGATATCAATATAGGAAAATAGTTTGCAGCTTTAAAAGTGACAAAGGCTGCTCGATGTTCACAGTAATTTAAGTTGTACAATGAGAAGTTGTTTTGCACAGACTTGATTGTTAACATGCATGAATTTTGGAAGGTTAAGATGCTAAGTAGTTTTGTCAAAAGTTAGATTTTTGTCCAGGTAATGTAATTGATGAAAGTTTTACTCTATACAGTTTGAAATGCTCACTGGTACTCTACCTTTCCAAGGGAAAGACAGAAAAGAAACCATGACTATGATTCTCAAGTGAGTACACTCTTATTTATATATCTCATCAGGTATTCTACAGGGATGCCCTCCGGGCTGCAATATCTAATTTCTACTCTTCCCTCATTTCCAAAGGTACTGGTAAATCCTCACTCCCTATTCCATACTATTAATTCCTTTTGCCGCCTATCTAATTTGCCTTTCAATTCCTCCCCCATACCAGGTACAAAGAATTTCATAACAGCTCTCTAATCTTTAATAATAACTTCTCAAACCATATGATCTTTCCCATCTTATTTCCATGATATTTTTTAACTTTCTTATCCTTTTTGATAACGTGTGCATTTTTTTCCTTTTTTTTTTCTTTTGGTTTTTTTTTTGAGAAAGTATTTTCTCTCCTTACCCTTCTCTACCTTACCAGTTCCTCACCCTACTTTATATTACTGGTACTGCCAACAACTTGCTTCCTTGATACTTCTCCTATTTGCTAAAGTGCATCCTCCCTTACATACTCTCCTAAGACTTACCCGAGCTCCAATTTTCCCCTTTGCTATTTCCTATATAGATTTTGCATTAGTGATGTTGTGGAAATTGCTTTCCTTCATGCAGTTAAAGTTCTTGATTTTGCTAATGAAGAACTGCTTTTTTTTCCCTTGCTGATCCCCACCATGTTCTCTGAACTAATATAACCTCTGATATAATTGTCCCATGTTGGAGACAGTAGCCTAATGCTGTACAAACAACTCTGTTTCCTCATATCATAGTTTCACTTCTCTGTTTCCACCAATTTTTTACTAATACCTTTTTTTTTTTTCTGTGGAAGGTCATACGACTATTTTAGTTTTCTCATTTGTTTCTGCTTCACTGTTTTATCATTGTTCTTAGTCCCTTTACCACTTGTCTACCCATATATCAAAGCATTTCTTTTGCATCAACGGCCTGTTTTGAAAAGTTAGATATATGAAATTCTTTCGTGTTTTTTCTAAGTAATTAAAATGTGAAAACCACTAGAAAACAAGATCTTTCTTTTCCTTGCTTTCATTTTTCTAATGCATACATGTCACGTTATTCTTTGCACTTGTTTTTCTTCCTTATCTCATGTTTGCAAATGTATTTAGTGATGCTTGTTTCTTCTGCTGTCTCAACACCATGCCAATTCAAATCTTCGTGTTGTGATTATCGAATGTCTTTTAACTAAAAGATTCTATCTATTCACAGAAAGCGTAAACTCCTTCTGACCATCTCCTATTTACAAGAAGCTAGTCTGAGATAGTTCTACTGCACTCTCACTTATTTTAGGAGCCATGCATTTTTTTTCTTTTCTGTCTGTGTCTCATGAGTCACATCTTCCTCTTTTCTCCTCTGCCTGCATGTGACTCCACTCTATTCCTCAACAGTCCTTCTACCATTGCTACAAAAATCCTCTGTATTCAGCTGCCATGTAGAATATCCTCCTTGCATCTCCCCAGTTAATTACATTCATAATTACTTTCAGATTTCATCTGGGCATGTATCTCTAATTCCCTTTCCAACTTTTCTCACCTTCTAGTCTTTGTAATTGTTACTAGTTTGAGCTGCACAAAAAATGTGGTATGTAGTAAATAAATTTTACCTCTGTTCTGTAAATTTTTGATTATTATACACATAAAAATGTTTTGCTGTCGGCAATATGAACAGCTGAGAAACAGAAGATATTTTAAAGTGTTTTCTGATAGGTTCACATTTTTTGTCTGGCCCCAGAAGACTGGCAGTGTGTTTTCTTTTTGTACTCTATTTCTTTTAAAATTTTTCATAAAATTGTTTAAAATGGACAGGTGTGCATATAAATTCATATTTTCATAGTATATCATTTAAAATATGTTGTTTTTCTTACCTTCTCTTCCTGAAAATCCGCATAAAATGTATTCTTACAACACATGTTTTTCTGGGCTCTTTATTTCTCACATTACCAAGACCACTTTATGTTTTTTCTTGTGTGTTTTACCTAAAACCAAGAAACTCTGCAATTTGAAGAAATCGTAATTTGCAGCACTAAAGTTAACTTTTTAGAGCATCTTTTCTCCTTAACACATATGCCTTCAAACAAAATTTTGTCTTCATCCATCAGGAATATCAGAAAAAAACTGCTGTCACTCATGTTATATAACCTAGGAACTTTGGGGGCCCGGTGATCGCTCTGTCACCTGTGTCAGGTGTCCAGTAAAGTATTTGTCGAAGGGTTCTGCTTTCTTGATCTCTGTGGTTTGCACAGGGGCTTCCCAGCTCACTGTGCTGTGGATCGCAGTACAGACCAGTCCTCTCGAATTTCTTCTACGGCCTCTGTTTCCGTTCAGCGAATCACTTCTCCATAAGATTAGTTGTAGTCATGTTTTTGGCCTGGCTTTAGACTTTGCTAAGCACTTGACCTCTCATGCTGAACCTCCGGGGCTGCATCCTACTGTTGGGAGCTGGTTTGGATTACAATAGGACAAAGATTTCCACCCCACTGCTGCCCAGTCTGTATTTTCTCTGTCTTTCAATAACGTTGGGAGTGGTACCATTGTGCTTCTGCAGACAGTGTGTTCCTCGCTTCCTTCTTACGGTGCAGCTCTGTGATACGCTTCGCTGTGAGCAGAAACGTCAAGTGAACGTGCAATGAAATCACTACAGGTGAAGTGCAGGAGCTAGAATTCAGCTGCTACTGGTGCACGGCGACTGGGGAAGTGTGGAATGGCCCACTGCCCATTCCTCCACTCCATTGGTGGTCTTGATCTGCCTGTAGTTTGTTACTGAACAACCCAAAGGTGACAGAGTTTTTCAGACGTCTTTAATGCTGAAAGGAAAGGAAAAATTAGTGGATTCTGGTTTTAAAGTAACACATGGTGAATCACTGGCAATGTGTATGCATTTGCTGAAGTGACACGAAGGTGGACATGTACAAGTAGCTGGAACACGAGGAAAATCATGTCTTCTGGCTGAAAGAGAGAAAGTTTGTATCATAGATTGTTACTGATACAGGTTGAATGAGAGATGGAAGAGAGGGAATTATCCATCCTTCCCATTGTCGTGGTCATAAGAAAATGAGAGACCTAGTAACAGTGAGTGTATGAAGGCTCAACATGAAATGGAGAATAGAAAAATATGGTAAGGATTACAAAACAAAATTAAATGACTAAACTACAAAAACTTCAGTCTAAATATTCAAGACTGGCAAGTTGAAAAGCAGTTTATGAAATGGATTAGGAGGGAGCAAATGAAAAGAAAGGAGTAATCTTTTTCTTTTTTACCTACTAATCTTAAAAGATCTGTCCTACTTTAATTTGATTTCTATCTTCTAGCTTAGGTTTCCTGTTTTTTTGCTTGGATGTTCTTGGTGTATGTCATACTGTGGTAGTTTACTTACCCCCTCTAACGTGTCTTTTCTTTTACTATCAGAAGGGATTTGCTTGTTTGTGTCATTTGGTAATAACTGGACTTGAAAGTGGGTCAAAGCATATTACAAAAATGTACAAGTTTGCAGACTGTTATCCTATAATCGCTCTTCTTTACATTTTTTTACCACCTCTTCCTCTACTTAAGTTCTCGAGTCGTTACTGAAAACATTATACTACTCAAACAAAAAAAAGAAGAAATTACAGGTTTACATGACTGACAGCACTTTTGCTCTGTTTCTGATGTCTGAAGGCAATTTCTCAGTGATGCTATTTTGTTTGATATGGATTTGTTGAATGACAAAGGACAGGGGGAATGCAGAGTTAATTATTACCTAAATATGTTTGTATGCTATTAATTATTTTTGTTCTATAGGGCCAAACTTGGAATGCCCCAGTTCTTGAGTCCTGAGGCACAGAGTCTTCTGCGAATGCTCTTCAAAAGAAACCCAGCAAACAGATTAGGTAAAGTGTTTAGAATATTTTAAATTTGATCCTTATATTGATAACATCATTATACTGAACCACAGGTTTGTAGGTAAAATAGACTTTGAAGTAAGAACTTAGTTTGCCTGTTTGCTCTTCTCATTGACCAAATTATAATTTCTGTTAGTCATACATCTAAAACTAATGCAAAAGAAAGAAATGTAGTTTTGCTAGTCGTTCTTTTGACCAAAAAGAAAGTAATTCACAGACATTTTTCTTCCTTATAAAAGGAGCAGGTCCAGATGGAGTTGAAGAAATTAAGAGGCATGCTTTCTTTTCCAAAGTAGATTGGAATGTGAGTATTTAGTTCAAAACACTGAGTAAATTTCTTAGTTAAGTGTTTGGCGGTGTTGTATAACTTCTTAATTCACTCTGGCCTATGCCTTCTCTTCAGAAATTGTACAGGAGAGAAATTCATCCCCCTTTTAAACCTGCAACTGGCAGACCTGAAGATACATTTTATTTTGACCCTGAGTTTACAGCAAAAACTCCAAAAGGTAAAAAGATAAGCAATTTACATATTCAAAAATTAGAAACTGTCTTGTTCTTCCAGGTGTTGCTGGGCTAAATGAATGCTCACAGATAAGTGTTTCGTAGTTCTTAAAAGTTTTTTGTGGCCCTTTTTTTTTAATTCAAAAATATTATCTGTTTCTCTTTAAAGGTTATTCTTTTGCTTCACTTAATTCATGACGGTGACTCTGCATACTATGTATGAGTAGAAGCTTAGTCATTTCAGACTTTGGGTGGCAATATTGCTGTTTTGGTACAGTCTGTCTCTGCATAGTTTTACACTGATTCACTCGAAACGTGAAAGACATTTCTGTCTTTACAAATTTAGGGTATTATCAATATTAGAGTACTTCTCCTCCATAAATATAACATAGGTGTGCTGCTATATATATATAAATATTTTCTGCAAAGTAGCTTTTTCTTGTTTAATAAAATATTGTCCAATACCATCTTTTTAGTCACTGATTCTCAGTGGTGTTTCTAGATGGTATATGCAAAACAATTCCGTAATTATTTGTGGTTTGATCCTCAGAAATAACTTCTGCAAATTCAGGTTTGTGTACTTTGTAGAACAAAGCTGTTGTTTGCTTTTCAGAGTAGACTTAATCTCACATTTTAAAAAATCTAAGTAGATGATGGATTTTTTCAGATTCACCTGGTATCCCACCTAGTGCTAATGCACATCAGCTTTTTCGGGGATTTAGTTTCGTAGCTATTGCATCAGATGATGAAAGCCAAGCAATGCAGACAGTTGGAGTGCATTCAATTGTCCAGGTGAGTACATCTGCTTTAAAAAAAACCAAACAAAACAAACAAGCAAGCAAAAAAAACCCCAAACAACTCAGCAAAGCAGTATTGCTGTCTGTCGGTGGAGGATTGTTTCATTCATCACAGAATGATATACCATGACAAAGTCATTATCAGCTTTAGACAAGAAAACTAAAGATTTTATCCAAAGAAAACCTCTGAAGGTGCAGGTCCTGTTTAATTACTGAGCAGCAATGGGTGTGAACAGGCTTTAGCCCTTAAAGGAACACATTCTGCCTTCTGTACTGTATTAACTCCTTAATATCAAAGCCATAATCTTAAGGTGGAAGGAAATAACAGGTATCTTGATCTTTTTCCCTTGCATGTGAAAATATCAGTTGATTTCCACAGTGCATTAGGAGGCATTAGAGTAGAATTATGAATTGTATCTGGATGTTTTGACTGCCCTGAGTTTGGGAACTCATGAGCTGGTACATACTCATTTTCTCCCAAGCCACTTTTGATGTGTTAATCTGTGATATTTTGGATTCATGAAAACCAACTGGTGATCTAAATTGTATTGAAAACATATTGTTGTGTAAGTAGGAATAAAAAGATATGATTTATGATTGGGTTTATTTATAGTCTTCATCCCAAAGATATTTTGCAAATTTCTGACAAGTTTTAAAAAACAATTTTTTCAGAACCTGAATAACTTATATTTCGGTAATCCTCTCGTTATGTCTAGAGTAGCCATAACATTCCTGTTTATATGTATTACCTGTTTCATGTGTAACAAACTGCTACATTTCAATATTTTTTTAAATCCTTTTTTATTCTAGAGAAGCTGTCTAATTCGGTATACGTCACAAGGATGACTTCTGGTCCTGAAGTCTTGCTAAAAACTTCTGCAAGCTTTTCTGTGTTCTTTCTTTGTCACATAGTTTTGTGGATTAAATTTTTTCTCTTTGTCTATGGCTTCCTTCTCTTGTAAAGGTCTGTTTCTCCACTGCGTTTCCTCTGTGCCCCTCAACTGCTTCCTCACTAGTATTTCCTCTTTTCTGTGCTGCAGGATACCCAGATGGTTTCCTGCAAATGCTTTGCATCCTTTGCACAAACTCCTTATACTAGAACACCATTTCCTTCCCTTACAAGAGTGAACACTTGTCCTGCTTTCAGCTTTTTATTTCTGTGAAAGGATTTTTGACTGCTATTTCATGCAATTTCCAGTTAATCTGATTCTATTCAGTATGTCTGAATTTTCCAGCTGACATTCATTTATTCGGATTATAGAAATGGTGATGCATTTTTATCATGATTTTATCATGTAGGCTTCTGATCTTCTTTGTCTTGGAGATTCTATCTTTATCGGTAACAAAAAAATCATGTCATCAATTTCTAAACTATAGTGTGCATTATTTACAATGTATCTAATATATAATTTATCTCATCCTGATATCAAACAGAAGGTAGTGGCTATTTAGACCACTTTGACCTAGTACAGACATCAGTTTAAAATTCAAAGCAAATCAGTTGGAATTCAAAAACTTACTTTTAATATAAAGGTCAATTATATATTTAGAATATTCATCAATTGATGGTGTTATTTTGGTAGCAGTTGCACAGGAACAGCATTCAGTTTACCGATGGATATGAAGTAAAGGAAGATATTGGAGTTGGGTCTTACTCTATCTGCAAGAGATGTATTCATAAAGCTTCGAACATGGAATATGCTGTAAAGGTAATTACTTTTGTTAAAAACCACTCTTTTCAAGTTATAGCATTGAAGGCATTAATTAATTTGCCATGAAGAACATAGCCAATTAAGGTAACTTTTTTAACATAGAAAGATTTTAGATGCAAATATAAATTATACTAAACAGCCAAATAGAATATTTACTGGCAGATAATTATATAAAATTGCTATGGGGTTTGTAATCTATGTGCTGGTTTGGGTGGTGAAAGACAATCTTCAGTCTTTGAAACACGTACATAATTATGGTAAAGCTGATGGGAGTTACATGACTGCTTCTGGAAGGAAATGTGCCATGAAAAGCCAACATGGCTTTTCATCATTTTTGTAAAAATGTGATTGATTACTTTTATAATAAACAGAGTTTGGGGTATTTTTTCTTCCAAAGTAGGTTCATAAATTATCAGATCGCTAGGCATTCGTAACAGTGCTTAGGTCTGGTACCCCTTCCAGAACAAACTTCAGCTCTTTGTCTTTACTTGCTAGTTTTTAACAAGGCTTCTGATGATGTTTTTATGTTGTTCTGTTGGGCTTTCTAGCACTTCTTGGATGGCATTAAATTCTTAGTTCGGATCAGTAGGGTTCCCAGAAGTGGAACGATAAAGTTTTTATGACATTCTATGTAACACTGTGGGGCTGAATGGTTGCTATGAAAGCAGGAGTATGGAATAGCAGACTTTAAAAGGAAATAGTAAAAATTAAAATTTGGTAGTTACATCCTTGTCTTTATTCTGGTTCTGCCCAGGAACAGATTTGACTTCTGTGCAATTTGAAGTAATTTCTTGAAACTAGAAGAAAATACTGACATAGCTGTTAAGTCTGTAAGGTGTAGCATTTATTGAGAACATTGCTTCGCTTTTTGGTTGCCTCTGTGGTGGCTTTTTGACCTCAAAGAATCCTGGAAAAAGAATAAGGTGATGAGTGTCCACTGTGTTAGGATGGTGCTGGTATCAGTAAGAGCTTAAGGACGTCAGGAGGGAGATGATGTAAAACAGAGATGGAGAAGACATTAGGGGAAATTCTACAGTTCAGAAGGAGAGAAAAGGAGGAGGATAAGAATACTTTTTAAGTAGGGCAAAATAATATTTTGCTTGTACAGGGAGAACATCAGAGCCTAACAGCAAGCCTCCAGAGATTCAAATGAACTTTTATAATAGAATGCTTGTCTGAATTAACTCTGAGGCTTTTTTTACTTTTCTTTATTTTTGAATCTCTTACTCTCCTGCTTTGTCGTTTGATGCGATAAATATTTATTTGAGATTAGCTTTGTGACAATCAGTTCAGTAGCATCATCAAACCAGTATCTCATGTTAAATTAGGAACTTACTGTTTTATTAAATGATGGGTAACTGAATTCTTATCTCCTAAACAGCCTTGGATTACTTAGCACAGCCTGAGGAATCAGATCACTTATCTTCCAAATTTGTTTTCAACTGAGAGATTTTTTCCAAAGTTTTTTTACTTTGCCTTGCTGTTCCAATCTAACGTTTGCTTTGGTTAAAATCCACACTCTTTGCCAACAACAATAAATATGGCTTATCTGTTTATGCTAGTAAGCACACCAAAGTGTCAGACTATATAATATTCACAAAAAGAATGATGCCTACGTATCTATTTGCTCTTATAGATTATTGACAAGAGTAAAAGAGATCCGACAGAGGAGATTGAAATCCTACTGCGCTATGGACAGCATCCAAATATTATTACCCTAAAAGATGTAAGTAGTCTGTTAAAGACATCCTTTAATGTGTTATATTTGCATATCACTTTCTAATTTGAGAGTTGACAAGCTACATGGTTTAGATTTATGTTCATATTTTTCCGTACTTAAAAATAAAATAGAGTCCTAATGCAATTTATTCAAGATGTCTCATTGTTTTTTTTTTCAAGATGCTCATGTTTCAGTACAGTGTAATCCTAGACAGTCAGATAATTCATCATAAATTGTAGCATAGGAATAATTCATTAATGTTGACTGTATTTTTGAAGGAACAAGCAAATTTTGATTGCTTAGTTCAAATCTACTTTTGTTTACATTAGTCAAAAACAATTTTAAAGTACATTATGGTATAACTGAGGACTTGCACCGTACCTGAAGTAATTTTCATGGACAGTGATGAGTGTTACTCGATAGTGGATAAAATCATTCATATCAAGCGTCATCACTTTTCTTTACCTGTATCTTCATCTGGTCGTTGTATGGAAGATTATCTAGCTGCTCTTTTTTCCCTTGTATTATTTGCTCTGACCATGGAAACACTTTGACCGTAAAAAGCAAAGAATTACATAATTTGGGATTTAGAGTTTTTTTCATAGTGAACAGTAGATTCTGATGATCTAACAGAAAAAAAAAATTGCCTTTCTGTCCTTGATTATGCATTAAAGAGGATTAAAAATTTAAAAAGGCATATGTTTAATGACTTTCTTAGTCTGCAGGGAAGCATTCCGGTTCCCAAAGCGAAATCTCAAGCGAAACAGCTAACCGTTTCCAGGAAGTCGAGCTCAGCTGAAGGGAGATTTGCTGACATTTTGAAGTCATTTAAACAGTAGTTTGTAAATAGTGTGGAGTTGTGTACTAGAGAACTCTGCCTATGCATAGTTCTTCTGTTATAATCTGTTTTCACTTCATCAATATCACATAGTTTGACTCTTTCTTGGGAGAAGAAAGTAAGTCTGATATACAAGGGAGCCCACCATGGAGCTTACCTTTATCGCAAGCTAGATATCATAATTACAATCCCACTTTCTGTTTATTTTGCTTCACGTGGTTGGACAATAAAATTACCTGAAAGCAACTGTGCTAACACGAAACCTGCATTAGCATTCACGTTGCTTTTAAGGCTGCGTGCCAGGTTTATGTGTTACTTTAATTCATAACAGAGGTTATGTTACTTAAGCAGGAAGACGAACATAAGGAATGCGAGCGCTTACCTGAACTTTGCTCTCAGTGTGAAATATTCATAATGCTAGAGGAACCCAGTCAGCCTTGAAAAGTTGCCACATAAGCTTTATTATTTTGCTTTGTAATTAACTCGTCATCATTAGTCATCTAGCAGGAGCCATCTTTTATTCATACCAACAGTAATACACAAATAGCAAAAGAGGACTACAATAAAAATCCAAAGGAAGAAAGACAGTAGGCTGTAATTCTCATTTATTTCTACTTCAGATCAGTTCCCCAAGCAGAGTTTATAGAAGTATGTCCAGTGTAAGGAAGGAAATAATAGGATTCATAAGGAAAAGAAACTCCTATAATACCCAGCACTGTAAGAATTTAGAGTGGTTTTAAGTTTTCATTGTCTTAACTTAAGATGCATGAGACAGAGTGCTTCCATATCCCACAACGTAGTGGTGTGCTATTACAGCTTTCAGAGGAAAGAATAAAGAATATTTGGCCTCCAGGCCTCAAACTCATCAAGGCCACCATGTATTATTTATACAAATAAGACTCAGTGTTGATTTGCGGCCATTTTTCATTCAGTTCCACAGCAAAATTTAAATGTTTCTATTTTGAAGCGACAAAATAAAATGTTTCAGCATTGAAGTGCATGTCTTTTGGAAATTAGTATTCAGAAAGAAATAATTTCTTGCTTTTATTTGAAGAATAAGTGCAGTAATGCTTGAATTTAGCTTAGAATGGAAATTTTCATTCTTGCTTGGCCTTTTTCTGTAATTTAATTCTGAAGGTGTTTGAATTGGAACAATGGATATTGAAAGGACCAAATTCTTTCTGCAATGAACAGTCCTCTGGGGCTTTTCCTTTTGATTGTTAGCCATGATTTTTTCAGTTATACAGCACACAAACAAAAGAAGGAGCTATATTGTGGAAAATCAGATGTTGTTCTTGTCCAGTATCCTGCCTCTGACAGTGGCCATTAGTGGATGCCCAGGAAACCGTGTTAAGAACAGCGGAAGCACACAGCTCCCAACAAACTATTATCTACAAACTTCCTGCGCTAGGCTACTATGTGTTTTACCCTTTTTACCTATTGGTTACTGTTCTGTAACAGAAATTTGCCCTGTTTTGAGCTATTTAAAGCATTGACTGAAGAATCTCTTCACAAGCATTTTAAGAAATCTGAATGCAGTATCTCCACTCTTCCGGCTCAAGTGCTTACTTAGGAGTTCAAAATAACTCCTAACGTGCAAGTGAAATCCTATTTCACCCTGCAAATCTCATGTTCTCTTTCTCCATTGCATTAGATTTTGTTTATGTGCCTTTATCTGTTTCTCACTATAGCTTCTCCCACTTTGCCTGGTAGTGAAGACATACTGACCCGTCTTCAGCACGTGTCAGGAGTTCACTTTACAAACCAGCATCACATTTATGATCTCAGCATAGTATTGTGCACCTAACTGGATTTATGCAGTGCCAACAACTAAATTGATAATACCATTAGAGAAATCGGGGCAAGGAGAATGGCTTGTTTGGGGCAGGGTGGTGGTTTTGGCAGGCAGACAGGACCAGCAAGGGGTAGCAGATAAAATAGTAACCGAATGCAAATTTTACTTGAATGCCCCCTGCAGTATTTAGATGTGTGTGCTCTGTCATGTCAAATGAAATAAGCTTATTTCCTCATGTTATACCAGGATTAGAGGGAGCATGCCTAATAAGAAAAGCTATATATCTAAAATGCCATTTTGGCATCTAGAATGAGATAATTCTGCTTTTTAATACGGTGTAATATTTGAAGTCTTAATATAAATGCATCCTGATGATTAGTCATTTATATTTCATGGGGGGGAAATTGCTGATTATCAGTCATTTATATTTCATGAGGGGGAAATTGCTGTTAAAAAAAGAACATAAAAATAAAAAGTCATGTCTTCATGCCTGCAGAGTTATTTCTTTAACACTGCTCTCTTTTTTCTTTTTTTTTTTTTACTTGATAATACATCTTTTCAGTATAGTTAAAGAGCACAAAAATTTCTAGGATTAAAACTTTAGTAGCCTGTATTTCTCAGGTAGCTTAAGACAAGAAAATTGGGATGAAAGCTCTTCTTGTTTTTTCTTTTTTCTTTTTATTATTATTTAGTTGATATCTATTCCTAAATTTATTTTACTATGAATTGGATAATTGTTTCTACTTAAACACAAACTAGTTTTTATTTCACATATTACTGAAGATGATGATTCCAACATCACTATAAAAAAATAGTAATAAGGAACAGTCTGTAAAAGGTTTCACTAAAGCAAGAACCACTTTCTGGATGAGTTAAAACCCCAAGAAAGCACAACTGAAATGAAGTGTTTACCTTAAAAGGTGGTTCGGTATAGTTCGGTCTCTAGTGCCCCCTGGTGGTAATATAAATAATTCTCATCTATTGTTTCCCTTCAAGATAAGCCATGCAAAAATTAAGCTATTTTCCGTTAACTAGAAGTGCTAAAATATGTATATGTTATTCATTTTAGACTTCAGTATAGATTTTATGTGCAGAGTAATATATAAGTTTTGTAGGCTTTTATCATAGCATCTTTGTATGCCTTAACTTCAATTCAGAGGATTGAGATGAACAGACTATTTTTTTTGTCTGACTTCAGTTGGAATTATCTCTGTTCATATTTGTAATTTAGTGCATTAATTGCTTCTAGAATTAACTCTGCTTTTGCTTTAGACTAGTTTCCATTTATTACTGCTACTTACATTTCTCTCATGTCTATTTTAATTTGTATTGGTAAAACTGCATGGGGAAAACTACATATTATTCATCCTTTTTTCACTTTAAACATTTACATGCCAGTATTTTTATGTTATTTCAATACTGTACTGCCTTTTTGGAGAAGGTTTTAAGTTCGTTTCTGAAAATGAACAACATGTGGATAGTGTGTGGGGCGATAAATGCGGGAAAAATAATTGAAGGAAACAGCTTGTGGATGCACCTGCACTATCTCTGCATTTCACGGGAAGACAGCAGAGGATAAATATTTTGAAGTTTTTAACTTTATGTGCTTTTTGCAGGTGTATGATGATGGGAAGTACGTATACGTAGTAACAGAACTTATGAAAGGAGGAGAACTGCTGGATAAAATTCTTAGGCAAAAATTTTTCTCAGAACGAGAAGCTAGTGCTGTTCTATTCACAATAACAAAAACGGTTGAATATCTCCATGCGCAAGGGGTAAGTTTTCGTTTTGGACAAAATGCTTATAGATGTTAATATTCTTCTCTTTCAGAAGTATAATCTCATATCTTGATATAGTCTTCTGTGTGCAATGACGTAATTTTTTTGTAAAGAATTACATTGCAGCAGCAATTTGTGTTGAAATCAAAACAGTCTTCCACAGCAGATAATGGAGATGATGCAACTGTTTCTGTTGTCCTTCATGCAGTCTGTCAGCAGTTCTGGGTCATGTGCAGATAATAACTGTTAGAGAGAAGATGAGAGGAAGTAAGGCAGGAAGGTTAGGACCAGTGCTGTTGCTTAGCCATGGGACCTCATGTAGTTCCAACCTCATCCTATCAGAGACCCTGAAAATCTATATTCCATCGATCACACTTGTAATTTCTTCCACTTCTTGGTTTTGAAGAACATAGTGTGTGACTCATAACACTGGCGCCACAGGGTCAGGAAGTTGTAGCGGACTGTTAGGAGAAAGAAAATTATTTCTTCTGGAAATTGATTTGGAGAAAGGAGGAAGTAGTTCAAAGACAGAGGAGGTGAGTGTGACAATTGCATGGCAAGAATAACCATGTTGCATTTTCTCTAGTAAACAAAAAAAGGATAGAGGAAAAACAGAAAGTAAGGGTGAAAGGAAAAGGTCAAGCTGCTAACGCCTTGTGTTATTGTCCAAGAAAAGATGCTTTGGAACATGTGGTACTCAAAATTATTTTAAGAAATAAATAACAAATCAGCACACACTCATTTCTGGGAACTATTATTTCAGAAAACTTATGGTCAAAGTCATCTGGTGTATCTTATTCGGTGATTCATCACAGTCTTCAGTCATGTGCTCACGTGTGGGTTTTTAGTCGAGCCTGTGTGCACAGGACTAGAATCCTTGGCCAGCAGGATCCATGGGAATTACAAAGAAACCTTAGTACCCTCTGTATAGAAATGTAAACAATAGAATAACACAAATCACAATTTGATTCCTTCTTACCACACATAGACAAAAAGGCCCAGTGTTGTTGCACAAAAAAAGGGATTTGGGGGGACTTTGTTTCTTTACTGTTTCTTCTGCTCTGTAAATATGGGCATTTTAACTTGCATTAGATCATATGGTTTTTGGAACTTTTAGAAATTTTGCGGTGGTCTTCGGTCAAGTGCACTTCTCTATGAAAGATGGCCATATATGTAGGCCATATATGTAAATAGTGAGCACTTCAATAGTCTAATTTTTGTCAGGAAGAGTCCTCCCTGTCTTCAGTGGCTTTTCCTTTCATAGTTCTGGAGGAGCTCACTTGAATTTGGTATTAGGTGATATCTGGTCTGACAGATAAATGTGTGCGATCTCCACAGCCCTTCCTGGGAGTTTCCTCACAGACATTCGTAGGATACTTTTGAACTGAAAAATTTGCTAAGCAAGGAATGAAGTCCTCTTTGGGATAAGCAGCACTTCCAACTCTCACCCAAACCATTCTAAAACTATTAGGGTAAACATGCAGCAATTAAGGCTTGACACAACAGACATCATAAAAAGGAAAAACAAGAAGTACCATGTTGTCCTGGAGCAGAATACTTAGCATGCTGGTAGATGATTGAGACTGCTAATCAAAAATGTGCTGCTAATGAAATAAAAAACTGAAACATCCTGCATATAGTTTTGCTCTCTTCTGTTGCTCTAGAAAAAAAATGTTATTTCTGCGCAAAATATCAATATAATCTAACTATCTGGCATTTTTTTAAAATTCACCTTCAGGAAAGTAGCTTAATACAGGAAGATATTTATTCTTTGATATGAACATTTGATTACTTATGAGTTAGCACTTGGTTTTGAACTAAAGTAACACTTTTCCTCCCACTTGAGAATTGCTTTCCCTTCTAAAGAAAAAAAAAAGTACAACTCAAGCAGACTGGTTCTAGAATCAGTCTGCCAAATCCCTAGCTCTGTGCCGCTTCTGCTACCCACCTCTCCCTTTCTGCCTCTTTTAGGATCTATGTAAAAAAAACCCACACTAACTAGATTAAAATTCTTGGGTTTTTTTTTTTCCTTTCTGCCTCTGGGAGCAGTAAAGGATGTTTCACTTGTTACATAAAGGAAGAGGATTCTAATCTATCTAAACACCAAAAACTGAGGGTTACTAATAGCTGATTTTCTCATACATTGACATCTTGAGCATTTGCATGCTGAAAAAACTTCTCCTAAATAGACTTTATGGGCTTTATGATCTGCAGATGCTCCGTGGTCTCTTATTTCTTGGTATTATATTACTTGCTTCATGATAATATATTACTTACTTTCCTGAAACACACTGCTAGCTTTCTAGAAGAGTGCATGGGGCTTCTGATTTGCACATCGCTTGTGTGCAGGAGTTTTGGGGTATCTTCTCATTCTAATGTGCTTACCTTCTTCAAATATCTCATCACAATCTCTTCAATTCAAATTTAACCATGAAAAGCTGTGTTTGCCATTAATCAAATACATAGGACAATCAGGAAGGGCCTTCTTGGCAAGCCTATTTAAGTATTTTATAGAGAGTATTTAGATCTGCTCTACTGTATTACACCAATATATACCTTTTTTTTTTTTTAACAGACAGCAGACTAGAGGCTTTAGGCTAATTTGTCTTGTGACAAAAATGTAACAAGTCATCTGATTTTGAAGGCTGTCCTTGAACATTCAAGGTTTTATTAAGGCTTGTTATAGCATAGCTTCAAATAAGATCAGATTCATTCTGCCAGAACTTTAGCAGCTTCTGCAGTTTTTGTCAAGCATTTTACATCTCAAGCTGCTACAGAACAGCGACTTAGTAAGCAGAACAGGCCTCTTTTTGAGCTGCCAGCCTATTAGAAGAATAACGCTTTGACACTTTTGGGGTTTTTTGGCAGGACAGTATTAAAATTCCTCCTTAATCAGTCCTTAAATGTTTGCACTGAGATTAACTCAGATTAGTTGAGTGAAGAGAATGGAATATAGAAGAATGGGCCAGTGGTAACTGATGTGTGGTTATGTAGCACAGTGGCATATCAACAGCTAGAGATATCTGTGACTCCAAAAGGCCAGTGGCATCCTGGCCTGTATTAGGAGTAGTGTGGCCAGCAGGACCAGGGAAGTGATCGTGCCCCTGTACTCGGCACTGGTGAGGCCGCATCTCGAGTCCTGTGTGCAGTTCTGGGCTCTGCAGTACAGGAAGGACATCGAGATGCAGAGGACAGAAGGTTCAGAGAAGGGCAACCAGAATGATTAGGGAACTAGAGGGTAAGTCTTATGAAGGGAGGCTTAGGGAGCTGGGGCTGTTCAGCCTGCAGAAGAGGAGGCTGAGGGGTGACCTTATTGCTCTCTACAGCTACCTGAAAGGCAGCTGTCGTGAGACGGATGTTGGCCTCTTGTCCTGTCACTATTCACTAGGGAGAAGAGGGAACAGGTTCAAGTTGTGCCAGGGGAAGTTTAGATTGGATATTAGGAAAAAATTCTTCACAGAAAGGGTGGTGAAGCATTGGAATGGGTTGCCGAGGGAGGTGGAGGAGTCACCATCCCTGGACATGGTTAAAAAATGGCTGGATGTGACACTTCAGGAGATGGTTTAGTGTTAGGGTGGTGTAGGGCTGTGGGTTGGACTTGATGATCTTAAGGTCCTTTCCAACCTTTATGATTCTATGATTCTATATTACTAGCTAAAGATTCTGATTTAAAGGGCCTTGTAGGTATGCATTTTAAAACAGGAAATACATATATACACCCACTAAACAAGACATCTGGAACTGTCTGTGCAAATAAATCAGGAGGGACTAGGATGTCTGGAATGGACTTGATAGTTAAGAGATTCTGAGTTAAAATTGTAGTACTCTAGACGTCACTGAACATTGGAATAATGCAGCTGGTGTTAGAACCTGGAAATCTGGAACCTTATAGCTGATGGGAGATTTGAAATTATGTAGCAGTATTTACAATGGTAATGTATAGCTTTTCGTATGTTTAACTTATTTTTATTTAATGGTTTGGGTGTTGGGTTTTTTTAGGTTGTTCACAGAGACCTGAAGCCTAGCAATATTCTTTATGTTGATGAATCTGGTAATCCAGAATCAATTCGAATTTGTGATTTTGGATTTGCCAAACAACTACGAGCAGAAAATGGTCTTCTGATGACTCCGTGTTACACAGCAAATTTTGTCGCACCAGAGGTAAGTGCCAGGATAGTTTATGTGTCTTGATTTATTTTAATGGGATTTATTTGCTAGTTAGATACTCCTGTCATTCTTGTATAATGACTGAAATCACTTTCAAAATTTTAGTGTTTGTAAATCTCACTATTTCTATAGCCCAATAAAAGCATTTCTAAGCATTTTTTTCAGAAAAAATATTTCTTTTCCTCAGGTTTTAAAAAGGCAAGGCTATGATGCTGCGTGTGACATATGGAGCCTTGGTGTTCTACTTTATACCATGCTTACTGGGTAAGGGTAGCTTTAGTTTGCTGTAGAATAGCAAACCGATACAAAAAAAAATGTAGACCCACTGTTGAAGATGTTTCTATCAAGATACTAATTAATCTCAACTTCAGCTTCAATGTGGGTAAAATACGCTTTGCCTGTAGTAAAATGCAAGTTTGCATGGACTGATGAGAAAGATTTTTAGCTTCTTATGTCTCATCTATTTTAGGTGTTTAATTTCTGCTTTATGGTAATTTAGGAGTAAGAATTGACTGTTTCATTTGAAAATTAGCTGATCAAGCAACAAATATATTAAAGGAAATATATGTTGGAAATGTATCTGCAATGCATTGAAGCATCATTGTGTGTAAAATTCAGCCACTGGGTAGCTTGAAGTGACGCGATCAGGATACAGTAAATGCAATAGAAATGTATTTATATATGCAACCAAAAAAAATCGTGTCAAACATGATGAATAACAAATTCAACTATAGTACTGCAAGTTCAGAAGATAGTTACTACTGCATCTGCCAAATAGGTTACCTTTTTATGCTGGATTGTTCAGATTGCCACTTCAAGAGTTAACATAATCAGAGACATTTTGGAATTTTAAATAAGTGACAAACATACTTGGTTTTAAATATATCTCTCTTTTGGTTGTGTATATTGTGGTAGCAACAAGAATGCTTTTAGTGAAGCAGGGAAAATTGCTACATCTTCCTCTAATCAAAACAGCATTTATTTGTTTTCAGGCTCATCATAAAGTCCTCACATTTAATTTTATAACATCTTGTTTTATAAATTCACTGACATATAAAGGTTTAAGGAATACTTTCTGTAATTCAGGAACCACCAGTATTTAGATAGCTATAGGAAAAAACTTTTTTTCAGACCCAATATAGAGGGAAATACATACAGTAAGAAGAGATCTGTAGTCAGTGCTGTTCATTTTCATGTGTTAAGAAAAACTTTTTACAGCTGTTTGACTATTTGTTGCCTATAATTATGTTGAACTTGCTGAGTATTATGATCAGATTTATAATAACTGTTGAGATCCAGGTTATGGGAGTTATTAACATTGAAATTGTTTGGTTAAATAGCTACACTCCTTTTGCAAATGGTCCCGATGATACCCCAGAGGAGATTTTGGCCCGAATAGGCAGTGGAAAGTTCTCTCTCAGTGGCGGTTACTGGAATACTGTTTCAGATACAGCTAAGGCAAGTGTATTTGTTTCGTCCTTTGGGGAATAAGCAACATTGCAATCCATTTCTTATAATGTGTATGTCATATCACATAGGATTTGGTAAGTTCTGGTTGTTATTCCAGAGTACTGATCTGATCCTTTGTGTGCCTGGAAGTTTCTTAGCTATTTGTGATCCTTCTGTATTTCAACAGTCACTTGCGATGTAGGAAGAAAACCAGGCGTGCCTTATGCTGCAATACTTAACTGTCTGTAGAAATACAATGTATTTTATCAGTATCCACACACACATGCACTCATCCATGATGAGAAATGCCGCAATAAACTTTCATGCGAAAGCATGACATTTGAAAATTGTATAGATAGTCTAAATCAGGATAATGAAAATATTATGATGAGTCAGTTGAGCATGGCACTAACAGCGCCAAGGTCACGGGTTCAGTTCCCGTTCTGTCCACATGTGTTTCCTGATCTAGTTGAGAGGTGGCGTCCCTGGCAACAGGGAGGCTGGATTAAAATGATCTCTAAGGTCCCTTCCAGCCTAGGCCATTCTATGATTCTTCTATCTTCCACTGATTCAGGCTAGAAAAATAAATAATTCTTTACATTTTTCAATATTCACTTCCTACATATCTCCTATTTGTTATAATTTAAAGTAATATACTGGCATAATGAAAAGTAATATACTGGTACAGTGAGGCCCTTGGCCCAATGTGAGTTTGGGTTTTTTTATTTGTGTATTTTGTCTCGCTTAATTGGATACCTTACTGTTGTGTTATCAAACATCCATTAAGTTACAGAATTAAAAGATATAATATTAGCATATAGTATATAGAATTTTTAGCATCATATTATGCTATATTAGCATATAGTATTAAAAGATACAGTATTAGCATGGGCAGTTCTTCAGCTGTTTCAAACTGATGTTAGGAACATTTTTATACTGCTAAAATCTTCAGGTTTGAACTATAATCTGTTTTGAAGCTGAAGTTTCACTGCTGTTTTCATTGACTCTTTGTGTATCATTGACAGGATCTTGTTTCAAAAATGCTTCATGTTGACCCACATCAAAGACTGACAGCAGCTCAAGTTCTTAGTCACCCCTGGATAGTTCACTGTGACCAGTTGCCTCAATACCAGCTGAACAGGCAGGATGCTCCCCATTTAGTGAAGGTGAGTATTTGTTCAGCTTGCTGTTTAGGCAACAGAAGATTCAAAAAAAGTTACTGTAGCAAGCGTTTCCTCTAAATACTATTTAAAAATCGTTATGACAGGAAGTTGCATTAAGGATAAAGTGAACTTGTAGTATGTAATAGGATTTCAGAAGAACCCACTCGTGGAGAAGAAATCCGATATATTTGTAAGGCTTTCATTTTCTTAGGTTTGAAATTTATTGAACTTATTGGGAGGTTTAACTGCCTTAAGAAACCAACATAGAAGATATCATTCTTCTGGTAGTGAAAAACGTTGTCAGCTGACTATAGGGAAGCTGAAAAATAGTTTGGCTAATTTTACAGTTTCAGAGGAGGTTAATTGTCAGTCACCAAAAGAAAACAGTGTACTTGATGATCACAGTATAAGCTAAAAAGAAGTCAAAAAGTCACTGTTAATTAATATGGTGTCCTGCTGTTCTCTGCTCTGTTTGAAAAACACAGTTTGGTTTTGACCCTCATAAACTTCTTCACTTTGAACAAGCAAAGAGAAATCAAAAATAATTGAATTCTACTTCTCTATATTCCACCCTGCCTTCAGTCCTATATCCAAGAATTTCTGTCACGCAACATAAAAGGGATCTGAAGAATATAATTAACACTCTGAGTCAGCTATTAGAAATTTCTAGCATCCAAAACCACAAGTGGAAAGAGGGGAAAGTTTTGATCCCACAGCTCAGAACTTTTTTTTTTATATAATAAATGTTCCTGTGCTGACTAATGTGGGTGATTTTTGAATATTTGTTGAAAACCAAAATGGTTATATAAGTGATAAGCTGAGACAGCCTACCTGGTGGGATTTCATTCCCCAACTATCTCACAAAGCATGGAGAGAGAACTTAATTTAGCATCTATCGTATACCTTCTGGATTTGGTGCTTTAAGCAAGGTAAAATTGCTTTAAATTGATCTGAAAACTATTTATTACCATAAAAAGTACTCTCTCTAACACTGGTGGCATTTGAGTAACGCAGGGGTACATTTCTGTTTTGTAGATGAAAGTAGACTATGAGTTAAAACTCATTCAGAATCTCGGGTGCTTAGGACTGTGTGATCTGTAAGTGTGTGCGTCAGTCACAACGTCCTCCACTTGTCTTGTTGGGTTTTTTTCCCCCGCTTTGCCCCACAGGGTGCAATGGCAGCAACTTACTCTGCTTTGAATCGTAACCAGTCCCCGGTTTTGGAGCCAGTCGGCCGTTCTACTCTTGCTCAGAGGAGAGGTATAAAAAAAATCACCTCAACAGCCCTGTGAAGTGACCTCAACCAGATACTTGGTACCATGGCATAAGATGATAGCACAAACGATGGCGACAGGTAGCACATATCTGACAGATACCTGCAAGCACACTCTGTCCCAGCTGGTACCTATAATGCTGCTGCTCCTGCTGCTGCTACCGCTTTCATCTATTCTCGCTTTAAACTGTTGATGGCAAGTTACTGATCTGACAGGAGCTTCAAACGGAGTGACGAGTGGAAACGCGACAAAAACAATCACGTTCACAACCGAATAAGCCGGAAGGATTACGAACGCCACCTCTGTCAAAAAATACACTGAATAAAGCACTCTGCACCACATAGCATTATTTTTATAAGGAATATTTTTTTGTCCCCTAAAATATTCTTTGTTACAGGTAGAGATGGACAGTTTATGTTAAGCACTTAGCTTAAACAATCTGTTTATAATAGCACTATATACTTTGTGCCATCCAACATTTTGTATGTTTTTGTAAACAGTTCACAAGCAGTACATTTCTGTGCTGCTTCCTTTAATGTATACATGCCTTGTTTTACTTAAATATTATTAATCATTTTGACAATTAAATCTGATTAAACAGGTCACCTGGATTAATCAGTGTTGTTGGACAGCTCTAAAAGAAGCCTGACTGTTAAACAGCTATTGAATGTAATACTATGAATATGTATTTCTCCTTGCCAGTGTCTTTTCTACATTTCCATGGTTTTGACGTCATGTTATGAAAATCAGGATATTGTTTATAGCATTCAAAATTTAAACAGTGGATCTCTCTCTATACTATATATACAATAGGTAATACAGTGCAGAGAAAAGATAACTTGCTCCGTATATCACTCTCTCTTTCGTTTCCCCTCCCCTCCCTTTTATTCTCTTCCATCTAATCTCTGGACTCAGGAATCATTGCTAAATACTTTCTGATAGAGGACATTTCTATATTGTTTATTCTTATAATCCATTGTTAATATTTTATCTCTATCCTGTGACTTTTGTTTAAGCTGCAAAGGATTTGTTCAGTGAATGCTGGCATTGTAGAAGAAAGGCAATATTGAGGATAAAGCAAAACATATTGTCCGCTAATAAGCAGAAGCCTGCAAAAAGTAGGTTTAAGCTGCATTTGTTGCAGCTGCAAAACTGATGGATCTAATGTTCTGTCAGTTGTTTTCTGATAATTTTAATTGACATCCAAAGCAAAATGAGAGTAACCCAGATCTGTCAGGCATTAGAAAAGGGTTGTTATAATTTACCATGAGATTAGTATTGTCCCAGCCAGGTAAGACAAAGCTTTTCGAAGTGAGTGTTCTCACTTTCCTGTAGATGAAAGCAAGTTTGTAATGAGGGTCGAAGTCTCATTTTTAAATACTAATATAAACTTCCAATACACTTGTCCTATCGGTGTAACTAAACACGCATTTTGATCTCTAGTCGTGAAAGGTCAAATTGCCCACGTGAGAAGTTGAGCTGGAATGTGTCTGAATTCAGTGACTGTCCTACTCCACCAAAATGATATTGCTACATCAACCCATCCAGGTATGAACGTGGCTGTTGGGAATTCTGGCTTTCATAAATATGGATCTGGATGAACAGCTCTATGTGAACAATACAAATTTTAAAACTAAAAGGCGCAATTCTGTGTTTTGCGTAAGAAGGTATTTTCTTGATTTAGTGGTATTAAATGTCTTTTACGGTGATTAATTTGGTAGTTTCCCTGAAATCATCAGAGGTTTGCTGAAAGGGAGAATCATCTTTGTGACATCACAGGTTTGTTCTAAGTGAATATGAGTGTTCCTTCTGCCACAAGGTTTCCCGAGTTCTTGGGGAAGCTTCCTTCGTTAGACTTGCAAAGGATCCCACTTTTACTGCCCTTAGAAATCTGATAAACGTTTAATCTGTCATATAATTGTTTTTACGAACATGGATTCTTAAATTACCATAGATCTCGGAAATTTCAACACACAGCTCTACCAAGCCATTAGCATTTTTCCCTTACTTGATGCTCTAGCATTGAAGTTCCTTTTAGCTGTACCGATGCGCCTACCCTTCCTTCAGGAAAGATCTTTAACTAGCAGCAGAAAAAGGCCATTTAAAGTTTTCTTTGATGGTGCCTGCAGTTCCAGAAGAATTTAGTAAAACCTTTCCTTTCAGGGGTCACAACTCTGTGAGCCAATCGTTAAGACAAGCTTATCAGAATACAGAAACCATACATTCTGGAGTGGCTTTTAAATGTGTTAATCTGAAGATCTAGTCAACGACTGAGATTTAAAACTGATACTGTCGTAATAAAGGAGTGGCAGTATTTGCTACTGTGTCGACAATAGCATTTTAGTTCAGGAAGAACTTTCTCCTGTTGTTCCTAGTGTGTCCATATAGGTACCTGGCAAGGAACAGACCAAAAGGAGGAAGTGTTAAACATCTTCACTATCAGCAATATCCATGTTAAAATAAGATAGAAGTATTTTAGGAGTTTTATTTTAGCCGTATTTTGCGGCCCTCAAGCTCACTGCTCATTAGCCATCTACTGAGGCAAAGTTTTAACCCCTACATTTTAGGTACGTAAATTCTCAAGTGAGTTGTTAATTTTTTCTGGACTTTACCGATGTTCCCGCTATGTCATGTAGGATGAACATTTTAAATGGTAATGAAACACGGCAGCCTAGAATATGCTAACTTGAATGTGTTGAAGTCTAGATCCACTATATTTTTAAGTTTCTTTTAAAACCAAGATATAAAGGGCCTGTCTACACAGGAGGTGTGCTTTGCAGGCTAGACTTAGATGATTTCATGTACCTTACCTCCTGCTTTGGATGCACATGCACAACTTCCAAATTGATTTTTATGGTTTTGTAGCTGCAGTGTGAAGCTATAACAAAATCCATGTAATGCTTCTTTGAATCCCAGCACCCTTCTATGAAAACGTGAGTATATATGGCACAACTGTAAATTCATTGCTGGACTGCTGCTTGGTGTGCAAAGCATAGCAAGTGACTCCAGAATACGTTGTGATAGAGAATAAAGAAAGGAGAACTGCAGATACAGGTGAATTTTCTACACGTAGGCCATGTTTTAATTTTTTTTATCATGAAATTACCACTTAGTGTGCTTGAAAGCATGAGAGAGCAGAGGGAAGAAAAAATGCAGTACTCATTAAATGCAATTTATATCCAGTAAGGGCAAAATTCTTTATTCATAATCACTCTAACAGTGCAAGAAACTTATAAGGAGTTTTTCGAGAGAATGTTTAAAACTTTTTCCTAAAGAGACAAGGCCATATGAAGATAGATTTACGTGTCTGAGATCTGTGTGTGTTTTGCTTTTGTAAATGTGTACCAACTAAAGCTGTGTTTTATTGGAAGGAAAGGATTCAAAGTAAGCTGGTCCTTAGTAAGCAACAATGGTCAATAGATGAATTGTCACTTATGAAAGTGATGTAAATGATTAGCTTTATCTTGATACTCTTGACCTAATCAAAGGGAAGGTGTACTTACAAGGGATGTAATTATTTTGCAACCTAGTGGGGAGGGGGGAAGTCTACTTAAGACGTTTTTAAAAAATTACAAAATCACAGATAAAATATTTTTCTACAATTCTATACAATCATACTTTATACTAGTTTTCTCAGCATGGCATGTAAGTGAGTCTAAGGTACTGTTCCAGGAAATCAGTGGTATTGTACCTTGTTCTAGACTATTACAATAGCATCTGTTAGATGCTTAGCACTGCTGTCATAGAACTGAAATGCTAGTGAAAAAAATAAAAATAAAAATTGTACTGAATTCTTTAAATGATTGTTTTATTCAGAGTCTGATCTAGGAAATGTTCCAATCATGCTATTAATGTGTAATTAGAACTGTTCCAGATGTAACTATGAACAGTTCCAGAAAGATATCATTGCTTGTACTCCTGTCTAATGGCAGGTTTTGTAGTCTTCAAAAGAAACTGAAATTTCTACTATGAATAAACTTTCAGACATCTTAAAAGTGCTTTTTTTGGTCAATCATATATTCTGCCCGGTTATAAATGTAATTTTCTTCATCACAAACACTGGACTACACTTGTGGCACGACAACTGTATTTCCAACCAGAAGGAGTTTTTTGTCAGCATTTGTCAGTTAAAGTATCACTATATTACAGCCATATTTAGTCAGATCATGATTATTAAGAGGGAGCTGTAAGAAAAACACTGGTAGTAGATGCTGCAAACCTAATACATGACACAGCAAAACCAAAGTACAAGAATATTCTTATACCTTGTAAAGTACAACTTAAAGGGGGGGCTGCTAAATAATCATAGAATGGCCTAGGCTGGAAGGGACCTTAGAGATCATCTAGGCCAACCTCCCTGTCATGGGCAGGGACGCCTCTCAGCTGGATCATAATGCTTGCACTGTCTGCGCTACAACATAAACAACATGCCCACACCTTTCAGCAGCTCACACAACTTGGGAGCTTACACCAGTAATTCTTTTTAGCCTTGCAACCTGGAAAAGAGAGATTATTTTTTTTCTAAAGGTTGTATAGCCCACATAAAATTACAGTAATCATGACAGATAAAATGCAGGGAACATAACAGTAGGGTCTTGCCCGGTGTGCCAACAGAGCTGTAAGGGCACACGAAGGGAGGTTTGGTAGCACAACGTGCAACAGACCCATGGAATGCGCTAGGTTGGAAGGGACCTTTATAACTGTCATCTCGTCCAGCCCTAAAGCAAAGGTGAGGGCAACATCCGCAAAATTCACGCCTCAGCCCTGAGGTGCGTGTGGGCGCGTCCCTGTGCCCGCGCCAGGCTTTAGCCTGCCCGCCAAGAGCGTTCTGAAGTCAATTTTCGAGTTATATGGACAACCCGTGAGCCTTGAGAAGCGCCAGTAAGGCAGAACAGCGGGGAGAGGGGTGAGCAGGGGCTGCAGGCGGAGAGCGAGGCGGCTGCCGGCATCGTTCTCTGGTCTCGGCCTTGTAAGAACGATGCCCAAAGCCCCGGCGGGGTCGGTCCCGCGGGCTGACAC
>NW_009692670.1:0-10113 GCF_000703405.1 Apaloderma vittatum
GCCAACTGGATGCAGCAGTTGGCGTCCGGTGACCAGTGGTGTCATATTTAAAGTTATAATGTAAAGTACCTGGTTTGGTTTGCATGCTGATGGTAGTTAGTATTGGTCTGCAGATGTTCTGCCATGTGTGTGTCTCTTCTGTGTAAACCAAAATGTTAACAAAGTGCTTTTTAGTTAAACAATGGTTCTGGACAACTCACCCACTGGATGAAATCATCAAGGGAAGCTGAGTGCCTCTGTGCATGGGCCAGTACAATAGTAGACTGCTGCTGCTCAAAAAGAAGTTGGTGAGATTGGATGGAAAAGGATCAAAAAGCTTTGTTTGTCAGAGAGAACCAGACAGGTGGAGAGAGTATGTAGAAATACTGTGGTATATTCTGCTTCCTCTGATACAAATATCTGCTACATATGCGTGGTGCTGTCCAAAGAATGATAAAGAAATGACTGTTAGCTTATTTCTACTTAGAATATTTTGAGAAAAATAAGAGCCAAATTGTGCTGCTGTAGTCCCAGTGTATAGGAGTTTCTTCAGGGACTAATACAAAACAGACATTGAGGGCAAATGATGACATATCCTGGTACACTTTAAGACAGAAGGCTGATTTTTTTTTCAAGGAGAATTATTATTTTTTTTTTTTAAGGCTTGTAAACTCTCGAAGTTATTTTGCTGGAATTTGCAATAATAAACATCAGTTCTGGCTCTTACATCTATATAGAATTATTAATGATGTAAAAACATAAATTGAAGTCTTTGAAGGCACTCAAGGAAAAATGCAGGGAACCTAGGGAAATGTTAATTTTTTTTTTAATATGTTAAAAAAACTCAGTGAATTACAACATCTCTGAGGCTCTTTCAAAATTCAGAGAGCTGGCTTGGAAACTTGATGTAAGCTGGGACCTACATTTCAGTTCAAGTCATGCAAGTGAAAACTAGTTCTGTCAGCTCAGATGCTCTAAGATATCCCGTAGAGACTGCAGAGCTTGATATAAATAAACCCCTTTTTCCCAGAATGACCTAGGTCTCTAAAACTGAGCTTTTTGCGAGTTGGAATTGCTTACCAAAGAAAGCTTTGGAGGTATGTTGTAGGACAGATACTTTCTCAGTTTTGAACTTAATCAGTGCTGCTCCCCAATCAATTTCAGGTTTTGGAAGAAAATATTCTGGTATTCTGCCACTCTGCTGGCACGCACTAAGTGCTGTAGCAGAAGTTATCTGGTCTTGAAGATCTATAAGATTACTTTGGGATGTCTAGCACTCAAAGGATGAAAGAACTTGGAGACTCACAGGTCTGGCTGTTGCAAGGTGCTTGGTTCTAAGGTGCTACCCATCTGTTGTTATAAATACTTGGCTTTTCAAATTCTTCTCATAAAATATAGTGGATCTGAATTAAGATGTTCAGTGCAATGGTAAAAATTTCATGCTATATTACTTTTGGATAGTTCAGAGTTCATTGCTTTTCACTTCTAATACTATTTTGAGCATCAGAGACTTCTTTGCCTACTTAGTTCTATGTGTATGAATGGGTGCTTTTTAGATTTCCCGTAAGTTCCCCTGAATGCTGTACATCATGCTGTCTCTTTTTATGGAGATGATAGTAATTTTAGATGGTGATTTCTCAGAAGCCGGATTGTTTTGCTGAAAGTTTTGTGGAGGCAAGAGTGTATTTACTAATGTGCCAAATCCCACAGAAATGATCTCTTTGGCCTGCGATTAATTATACGTTGCTTTGTCCACATAATAAGAAACAATTAGGTCCATGTACGCATTAGCAGTTGTCGTTCGACTTCACCGAAACTTTAAGCAACAGCTTTCAGGCATTTTTTGATAGACGAATCAACGCTTCTGTATGAGATAATAAGCTTTTAAAAGAAAATATTCTCTGTAAGTTGTATGCAAAAAGCCTCAAAGAGGCTTTAGATTCTTCCAAAGATACAAGCAGTACTAAAATAAAACAGATATTCTTGATATACTTTTAAACTATTTTTTATTACATGAAATATAACTTGAATATGCAACATTAAGCAGGAACTGTGTTGTAATAAGAGGTATATTTTGACCCACTGAGGCCCTAGCTTCTGTTAAAATATGAAGTATCTGTGTTAGAGTTATGGTTTTAGTAAACTATACCAACATTACTGATATTTTGGTCCCCTTTAAGTTGCTTTTCACCTGTGCTAATACTCAGAAACTTTGTTAAGTGTATTTGTGTTCTAAACAAGGAGATGCAAAACATTCAGTCATGAAAGAGATTTGTGGTAGAGTCTAATGGATTCCTTCTTAGAGCTCAGCAGCTCTCTGTGAATCTCTCTGAGCTAAGGAGTACATAAAAAAAATAAACAAAACCCATTGCACTGACCGAGTACAAATCGCTACCCTGCTCTGTAGCCAGGAGGAGAAGGCTTGCAGCAAATATCCCTGCTAGTTTTCTTCACAATTAGGGAAGTGCAATGATAAAGAAAGTGCACGAAGATACCAAAGAGTGAGGTTACTTTTGCTAAAGCAAGGGATTGGAGCCTGGAAAAACTTGGGAGTTTCAGAATAGAGCCTGTCTGTCCCCTGTGGCAATTTAATTATGAATCTAGTGATTTTTGCATAATATTTGGAGATGATTGCTGGAGAAATATTTAAGAAAGAATAAAAGAATAAAATAGCTTGGGAATAATGATATAAAAAAAAAGACAGCTTTGCAGAGAAATTCCTCTAGTGAACATCAGGTCAGTCAAACTGACAGAAAATGCTTTTTTTTTTTAAAACTGTTTTGAATAAAATCAGGCGGATCAATTTTTATTATGTCCAACAGATAAATATTTTGTTTAGAACAGGATTGGGATGACTGCCCTACACCTTCTCTCATACTACTCTTAATTTTTGGTTTGCTTTCTATTAATTTATTTTTGCTGAAGTGGAGATTCATTACCAGAAGATTCAGGTGTCTGTTCAATGATGTATAGGCTCCCTGTAACTACTGTAAGCTGGCAAACAAGTTTTGATATCTGACTACTTTCTGGCATGTTTTTTTTCTTTTTCATGCAAACGTAATGCGAACTATACTAATTCCCGGTTACTGATATACCTGTTAGCTTGCATACAGTTTACTAGTGGTAGTTCTCCACTTTTCAGATGACATTTAATATCAAGCCTTTGTCCTAATTTCTAATTTAAACTGTCTTTTTTTCTCAGAAATGTCAGTAAGGAGTTTGAGTTAATAATCATAGAATCATAGAATGGCCTAGTGTGGAAGGGACCTTAAAGATCATTTAATCCAATCTCCCTGTCACGGACAGGGACGCCTCTCAGCTGGATCAGGCAACACATTTTATAAGTTAGAAGGTAAATTTTTGAGATGTTTAGGCCACTTTTTATCCTATAAACTCATGTAAAGTGACCAGGTTCATTTTTACTTTGCAGTCTTCTAGTTCAGTAAGCACAAAGAGCTTTGTCATTTTCAGTACTCACACACTAGCTGTTGAACTGTTGTTAGTTTGAGGTATAGTTAAAAAGTAGCCACTCTAGTTTTTCACATTTGATTTAGATTGTATCTTCTGTAATCTGTGTTCATTCTCTCCTTGGAAGTGTTCAAGGCCAGGGTGGTCAGGACTTGGAGGTGTCCCTGAGTGTGGCAGCAGGGTTGGAATCAGATGATTTTTAGGGTCCCTTCCAAGCCAAACCATTCTGTCATTCTATGATTAACCCAGTATAGTGTTTTGAGAGGTCACATGTGTAATTCATCTTGCTGTATGTAACCTAGGCATTTTGAAAACATAAATTACTATTTTAGAGTCATCTTTTCCTTAAAAAAATAGACAATGTAAGATATGGCCAGAGTACAAAGCTAATGTCAAGGATTACAAACAAGGCTCTATTTTGATAATTATTTAGCATTAGAAAAAAAAATATTTTCAAACATCTAGTAAAGTTGCTTTTTTCAGTTTAGAACTGCTAACAGCAATTTGAAAAGTTACCTTAAAATCCAATTTATATTGATATTACTTGGCAGGCATGTGAATTAAATAGAAGACAGAACAGAGATTGTGTACCTTTCTTTTCTGATGGCCTTTCTGTACACAGTTGATGTATTGTTTTTGTGATTTTTATTAAAGCAGTTAAAAAAAATCCATGAAAAATAAACTGTCTTGGGTAAAACAGTTTTTGGCAACATAATAGCTTGTGTGAGCTTGATTGATAGTTGGCAAACTGACAGGATATAAGAGGTCACAATAGATAGAAACAAACTCAGGAAAGGTTGGAGGGGGATTCCTTTCGGGATCATGAACAGCAGCAGGACTAGGTTGTGTTGAATTGAAATAGGTGATGGAAAACAGCTTGTTGAGGATGGGTAGTCAGTGAGGTTATGGAGACAGGGGAAAACGGCTGTATGAGGAGCCCAGTATTTGATGCTGTTAACTTAGAAGTAGTGTTTTGAAGACAGGGAATGTGTTTGTGGAGCTGAATGGAGTGTATATAACAACATGTGCTTACTTTGAAGATAAAACCTCAGTGTATGGCAGGAGCAAGAGCTAACAAGGTCCCGTGATGTGTAAACAGAGGGATTAGGTATAAATCAAGAGAGATAATATTACTGTTGTATAGCTCTAGTAAGACTGTAAGTGGAGTATTGTGTCCCATGCTGGACTTGGAGACTAGAAAAAAACTGAACAGGCTGTTTTGATCCCTGGAAGGTAGAAAGACGGCAAAAAGCTTATTTAAGGATTAGGACATTTGTCTTATGAGAGAGGATTTGAACAAAACTGCATGCTTAACCTTATAAGACATAAAATGCAAGAAGAGTTGATTACAGTAAGTGCTTACCAGGGCCCTGCTGAGACCTGGGAGAGAGGTGCATGCAGAATGCAGCTGTGCCACGCTGTGAGCAGCTGGGATGGCCTTGTGTCTGTCCTAAATTTACGATGGGCATTAAAAAGGAGTTTCTCTTCAATACAGCAAGGATGAACCTTATTAATACTAACTGAAGGGACTGCAGGAGGCCATGCTGACATTTAAAGGCAAAAAAAAAAGCGCATATTGTTGTTGATTCCAGTAAGGTTTCATCTGGGCCTCTAATTGAGAAATTTGGCTGAATAAAGACCAATAGTGAAATTATGATTGACTTCAGTCACTGTGAAAGGATCACATTTTCATGTGAAATGTACCTTTACAAAGCACATTTCTTTGTTAAAAATGTGCTGGTAACACATTGGGTCAACATCAAGATTACAAGATTTGCTCCTTGACTGCTGTGATTCTAAATACTCTTTTTCTCTGGATCTGTTGTCAGCGGTGATGTTTATTGTCAGCAGTCTCTAAGGACAAAATCTGACTAACAAGAAGATCCTCTCATAGAGACAGTGCATGCCTGATACATTGGAAGGAAAAGATCACAGAGCAGAGAAATACTTCAGTAATCTATAGCAAGCCTGCCCAATAGTGATAAAATTATGAAAAGACCTGACGGGGCATCTATCTGGTTGATTGTGTAGGTAGTGCATAAGTGTGTATTTTAGGTAGTGCACGGGCAATGTATAATGCAGGTTTTGGCAGCTGCTGTTCTCTTAAATAGCCTGAAGCATTTTGGTGAAGTGCATAGCTGCTATCAGAGAATGTTCATTGGAAACTCTGTTTTGCCAGCAAAACTTTTGCTTTAACAGTACCTCTGATTTTACATTACAGTGGGACAGTTCACTCTGGAGTCTCAGCTACTTACTATTTATTTAACCTACAGCACAAGAAAAGTAGACTTTATCAGGACTTCCTTTTTCTTTCTGTAGCATGGAGATGACTCTAAGAGCTGGCAACTTTTTTTGCTTGTTTTGAAAACCAGTATTGACCCATGTTCAGAAGCACGGTATTCCTAGGCTCACATTTGGGAAAAACACAAGGCTCTTAGCCAAATGTTAGGTTGTGCTTATCAGCAGAAAGCGAGCACAGAATATAAAGTGCGCGTATAGAATTACTGTTATTATTTTTTTACATTTTAATTTGTAGAATAGGTGGTATTGGTTCCAAATTTACTTGCAGGATTATTTTACTTGGTTTCTGGCTGTATAAGGTCGTCAATATGGCCTATATCCTTTGGCTGTCGGGAAACTTTTATAATCAGACTTCTCTTACGGTGTAGGGCTGTGGGCGGAAGAGGGTTTTCCAATACAGTCACAATAGAATAAATAGCCAAGCACTACATCTTTCAGTTATCCTGTCCATAAGGTACCAGTTCTTTGTTTTCTGAAGCTTTACTAAAGAAAAATAAAAAGTATTACGGTAGTGGAAAAAAAATTAGTTGAGCAAGGTATTGTTAATGATTTCAGCTCGACCTTTGAACTATATATTCTGGTTCTGAATTGTGTTTTGCAAACTATACTGAATTTACTGTGTATAATAACTATTTAAAATCATCTTGTTATGTTCGTTTTAGATGAACTCGCAAATTCGTCAGAAACCAGATTGGCCTTGGAAGATCTCTTCAGAAAAGAGTTCGTAGTTCATAATCCAGAAGCGAAATGGATTAATGGTAAGTGTATAATCTCTCACGTAATTTGAAACTAGGTAATAATTTTGAGTATTGAATGATATCACTATTCAGGCACGGAATAAAAATCAGTTAAAATTTCAAACTCTTTTGAAATTGGCTAGTGTCCCAGTTTTCGTGATAATTCTGAATCATGTCTGTCTCATTAATTTTTCAAGTGGCTTTCTAATTTTAAAGCTCTGTCTAGTGGAAACCCACTAAAATTTTCTGTTGATGCTACTGACTCAGTTGGAGGCAGTGATGAAGAATTTTAAGAACTAGATCTTGTTTATGGATTCGTGAAAAGATCAATTTAGAAAATTAAATTGTTCTATTAATATCTGAACTTTGGGATTTGAGAACTGGTTCTAAATCTCATCTGGAATGGATTCTTAAATATTTCAATGTACTTCTACAGGTTTTAGTAATTTACTGTTGTCTACAAATTCTATTTAGTCTATTGTACTTCATTAATTGTTTTATAAATGGTATTCAGATTCCCGTAGAATTGTGCAGTTTGTATGTAAAAAAGAAAACAATTTCAAACTCTTTTTCAATTCATTGAACTCCTTTTCTCTTGATCACATGGGTTGTTCACATTCTTTCTGTTTGGAAGAAAAGTACAAGCAATGCAATAGCGACCACCTGTTTGTGTCATTATAGCTGGATCTTTGTATTGCTCCAGGTGTTACAATCAAAGGAATAGCAGTAGGCTTTGTGCAAAATAGGCTGTTGTTAAGGAGTGCTCTATGGAAGGTAGGAGTTTGGAAGTCTAGTTATTCTCTATGTAATTTCAGAATAACTTTACATGGGAAATAAAGTTTCGATTATATTGATCAGTTTTGGCATTTAGTGATAACTAGAACTAGTTTTCATTTATAGGAAACTGTATGATTGAATTGAATTTGTTGCTTTATGATATGCTCTGAAAAATGAAATAGGTATAACAAGGGTAAGTGTGTTTCAGAAAAAAAAAAAATTAAAAGGGGGAAGAGTATGGTCAGTCTTTTTCCAGGACCAGCTCTGGTGTTGAGCTATTTGTTATTCAGTAGTTCAGAGGTAAGAGAGGGGAGGCTCAGTTTAGTGTCTGGCCACTCCCTTCCCCTCAGCTACTCCGGTGATCATACAGTTGCTGAGATGGCGTTAATTTCCTCTTTTGATGGGTTTCTGTCTGCAATCAGTGCCAAAAATTCTGGTGCTTGGTAAAGCCAGAACAGTGCTGGTGCCAAGAGGAACAGTGTCTTGTGTTTGGCAGAAAACTTTTGTCCAGTTAAGACTGTTTTGTTAATGAAAACCTGAAGCAGTTTTTCATTACCTTGTTATAAGTTCACAAAGCAACTAACTACCTTTGACTGCACCCTGCTTGAAAAATACTGCTTGTAATGGTCAAGTAAAGGTACTACAGACCCAGTATTGTCAATTGAAGTGGTCACTGAAAGCAGGTAGGTACATAACAAAAGGAGGCCCTTGTTCTGTTTCTATACAGAACCCTTGCTACTGAAAAACTCCATGATATTATTTGTCTAAAAACACTAGTAGTCATTCATAACGTGAATAATTTTCTATGCATGAAAATATTACTAATTTCAAAACCCAGGACAATAATGCTAAAGGATTATTGACTGAGTTATCATAAATATTGTTGAAACTATAAAGCATGTAATTCATTGTATTTTTAACTCTCTTCTACATCTGGTGGTGAGATAAAAGAATCTTTTAAGAGTTTTCCAGAAGTGATGAAAAGAAACAGAATTTGGTGCTAAACACTTGCTCGAATACAGGTGTCGTTTGTTGTGTTCAAAATCCATCTTAAGAAACAGAAAACAATTTTACTATTATACAAAAAAACTAGAGGCCATAAGCAACCTTCTTTAAAAGCTATGAGATTGTAGAGTTATCAACTTTTCCATCTGTTGAAAATAATATTAGAAGTACTACTTAATAAAGAAAGGTACTGTGTTTTGTTAGCAATACAGTTGTACTGCTATCAGCTGTTTGTGCAGTGACAGTATTATCGGCCAGTATTAGGATTCTGAAGCTTGTGGTTAGGTGTTTTCCTGTGTTTGTTTGCCAAAGAAGCAGTGAAGTCCAGTGCTACAAAAAGATGGAAAGAAGGGACTTTTTCCTTATTAGAGTATGTGTGTTGTGGTAGGTTTACCCTGGCTGAATGCCAGGTACCCACCAAAGCTGCTCCATCGCTCTTGCTCAGCTGGACAGGGCAGAGAAAATAGAACGAAGGGCTCATCCGGCGAGATAAGGACAAGGAGATCACTTGCCAGTAGTGTCAAGCAAAACATACTTGATTTGGGGAAATTAGTTTAATTTATTACCAATCAAATAACAGTTGGATAATGAGAAATAAAGCCAAATCTTGAAAACACCTTCTTCCTGCCTCTCCGTTCTGCCTGGGCTTAAGTTTACTCCTGATTTCTCTACCTCCTCCCCACCCTGAGCAGCGCAGTGGGATGGGGAATAGGGCTTGCGGACAGCTCACCACATGTTGTCTGTGTGGCTCCTTCCTCCTCAGGGGAGGACTCCTCACACACTTTCCCTGCTCCAACGTGAGGTCTCTCCCATGGGACACTGTCCTCCAGGAGCCTCTCCAGTGTGAGCCCTTCCCATGGGCTGCAGTTCTTCACGAGCTGCTCCAGCGAGGGTCCCTTCCACGGGGCGCCGTCCCTCAGGAGCAGGTCGCTCCAGCGTGGGTCCCCCCCGGGGTCACAAGTCCTGCCAGAAAAACGGCTCTGCAGTGGGCTCCTCTCTGCAGGGATTCACAGGTGCTGCTCCAGCACAGGCTTCCCATGGGTCACAGTCTCCTTTGGGCATCCAGCTGCTCCCACTTGGGATCCTCCACAGGCTGCAGGTGCACATCTGCTCCGCTGGTAACCTGCGCGGGCTGCAGGAGGACAGCCTGCCTCACCGCGGGCTGCACCACGGACTTAGGGAAATCTCTGCTCTGGTGGCTGGAGCACCTCTTCCACCTCTTTCTTCATTGACGTTGGTGTCCTCAGGGTTGCTTCTCTTGCATAGGCTTGCTCCTCTCCCTGGCTGCAGTTGTCATTGAGCAGTTTTGTTTTTTCCCCTTCTTAAACATGTTGTTGCAGAGGCGCTGTGGCCGTCGCTGATGGGCTTGGCCTTGGCCAGCAGAGAGTCCCTGTGGAGCTGGCTTGTATTGGCTTCGTGGTTGTCCCTGTTTCCTAGTCCCTATTTCCTTCAAAAATTTCCAGAATGGCTAGTGAGATTAATATCTTGGATAATAAACAAAATGAGGAGGAGTCTAGCAAAAAGCAATGTTTTTGCTTCCTGCTTCTTTTTTTATTATTTTTAAGACTTAAGATAAGATTATATTTTCTTTCCTGGCATGGTAACTTTGCAGTGATAGTATTCTATGCATGGAGAATGAAATATATGACTTAATATTCAGCATTCATTACTGCAGAGCTGGAGGGGAGCATTTGGCACTTTCTTTGGATATTGGCAGGGTAAGTGCCTCTGGACTCCGCACAGGAAGATTTTAGCACAAAATAAGTAGCTGCTTAGTACCAGTTTTTGCTCCTCTTGGGATAGAATAATTTGGATCCCTCTGAACCTTTTATCATCTTGACCTCCT
>NW_009692670.1:10153-47772 GCF_000703405.1 Apaloderma vittatum
GTAAGCAGTTTCTGCAGGGACTAGAGCGTATTTTGTAGAAAAATACCTGATTTAAGGATTTCACATGCTAGGTGAATCACTGTGTTCTTAGGCAAGGTCTAATATTTAACTGCTGCTATTTAATGAAACTTTCCATACTGGTTTGACTTTCTCTAGCATTATCCTCCAAACACAATGGTATTTCTTCCTTGTTTGCAAGTTCCTCCAGTACAAAAATCACCCCACGTAGTTATTTCTAGTCTCCTCTTTAATAAGAAAAGCTCTTACTTACATAAGTTTTTACAGTCTATTTCCTTCTCTACTTGAAACTGAACCCACCATTTTATGTGCTTGCCACCAAAGCTAGTAAGTATGAAAAGTTTAAGGCTGTAGAGGAAATGTTATTCTTTATCTGAGTTAATCAGCTGTTGCCAAAGAAAATAAAAGAAAATTTTGAGGTAGTTTTAGAAGTGACAAAATACCTTCACTTTTAATGTGATTTGAAGATGTAGCTGTGCAGGTATCTTTCAGATTTATTCCTTCCTTTATTTTCTTCTTTTTTGTTTTATTTCAAAGGCAACTTGTTTAAAACCCGACTTGGATTTTTTTCTTTTTTTTTTTCTTGAAGAATTATGAAGGAAGGGGAAAGATGATGGCTAGTATTTGTCGTGAAAATAATAACAGTAGATTGCTAAGGCTTTTCTATTATAAATCTGATCACTTTGACTGTATTTAAAAGGACATGACAGAGAGCATATACAGCCATCAGTCAGTTCAATCCATGTTATTTGAAAGATCATTTGATTTCAGAAGGCCTTCTAGTTGCTTGGCATAATTTTGAAGATATTAAATGAGAGTACATCTTCCCTTAGCATTATTGATCTTCAGGTTTTCTAATAGGAAGTGGAAATTTAAAATGCTGCCAGTGAATAATGAAAGTACTTAAATCTGACAGCGCGTTGCTGCTGATAAGGACTTCACATTAGATGGCAAAACAGCTTGGTTTATGTAAGTCTAAGTACAAAACTTTAAGGTAGTTTAAAATATCTAGGGTAACTAAATTTAAGAAAACACTGCAGTTGAACTTTCTCTTGCCAAAACACTTGCTAAGAGACTTAGTGTATCCCATATGGCTTCTGTCTTGCCTTCTAACCATTTTGGAAGAGGGACCAGTCTCTGCTTCAGGTCGGGCATAGCATCTCATTTCATGATCACAGTTTGCTTTAGGAACATGTCTCCTGGGTGCTAGTGCAGCTCATTTAGTGGAAGGTCAGAGGAGATGATGCATTAGGGCACAGTTCTAAACTGCCTCTATCGGTGACAACAACCACTGTACTATCGCTCGGTTAGTTGTTCATAAACCAGTGCAGGAGTCGTTGCTTATCTGCCAATATCAGCAGTCTGCAGCTGGAGCTTTGAACCACACTAAAGCATTTTTTCAGGATATTTACTTCATTTCCATTAAGTTGCGTAGGAGTATGTATCCTGGCCTGTGAGAGATACTGAGGCCTCAGAAGATTTGTAATCTAATCCCATGGTCTTTAGTGGTGTGCTTGCATCTCGTATTATTACAGACTCTGACCATTAATGACAATAAAATTCGGAATCTTTGCCTTTATGCCTTCTGTGAGTATTGGAGTTGCTTAAGTTTTTGCTGTTTAGATAACGTTTGGCAACCTCTCTTATATGGGATAGAGTGCATTGACTCCTTGCATGTGTATATAGTCAGAATAATTTTGGGTTTTTTTTCATATATCTATATGAAAAGTGTCAGAGCAGAGCCAGAAGCCTGAGTGATGGCCTGCAGCTGACTGTGCCCTAGAATCCTGTCTTGAGCTAAAGCTCAGCAAATCACCGGAGTATGTGTGTATGTGCTTTACAGAGTCTCAAGTGGGGTAGGCATCTGCTTAAGGGAAAACTTCCATAGGAGATTTGCTGAAATTGTGAGATGATAAAATACATATTTCCATCTTTCTGTCTTGCTTGCCTCTGGAGCAGCCATCTTTTCCTGCGTTCAGTAACCCTTTCAACACCGTGTCACAGGAAGAGTGTAGGGTAATGAATATGGCTGGGCAGCGTCGCATCTCTGCAGGCACAGTCCTGCTGGTGCAAGAGCACAGGTTTTGGAATAGTGAGGGAGAGGACCAGGGAGGTGGCAGGTGCCAGTGCAGAGGGAAGGGCTTTCAGTGGCAGTTCAGGGAGGAGCGTGATCTTCAAGAGGGCAAGAGATGATAATGGAGATTTCCTCCTCCTGTAGGACCTCACACTTTATTCCTAACAGACTCATCTCACAAGCAGCAGCTCTCTCTGCCTTTGGGAGAAAGAGAGAAGCTAAAGAAGTCACAGGGAGTCAAAATAATAGGTGAGAGAAGACTTTGGCCTTTATTGCAAGGGAAAGTACCTAGAAGGGATGTATTTTTTCCACATATCAACCTTCTCCCTGCCTCTACTCCTTGTAAACTCCCACTCCTTGTCAGACAGGAGTTGCTAATCCGCACTCCGTGCCTCGAGCAGGCGGCTGCGCAGGCAGACTGCTGCCCCTGGCGAACTGGTGGCTGCTGCTGCATTTGGGTGGTCGCTGCCCTGTCCCACTTGTGGCAGAGGACCATCAGCTCTCTGCTGAAGCAGGGCTCTGTGTGTGTGCGGAGGAGAGGCAGATGCAGGGAGGAGGTTGGTGTTCACGTTCTCTGCTGCAGATGGTACAGAAACCCTAAAATAATTGGGGGAGATTTGTCACTTGATGTCATTCTGGTGAACACGGTGGTTTTCTTCAGCCAATCAAAGTGAGTATAAGTGTACCATTTTGATGAGAGATTTCTAGAGAAAACATGTATTTGTACCCCTTTTTTGGTCATAAAGCCTTGTAATGAGTTTTATCATTTTGTCCAACATAGAATCCTAGATTGTGCTGGCAATCTCAGCAGGTATAACCTCTTTGGATTTAATTTCCAAAGCAAATAATTTTTCATGCACATATGTTTTCAAGGTAAAGACTCTTCAGTACTTTTTCTTCCCCTTTTACAGTTTTAATGTGTTTCCTTGGAGATTATGATAAACTGCTCTATCCCAAACCAGAAGTATTTTCACTCTGCCTTGGGAACAGTGTCAAGGCAATAGATGTTGTTTTAACTCAAGCTCTTGTATTTGCTAGTTTTATTTTTGTTTTTATACTACTTCCAGATTTCCTGTATTACCTTCAGCAGAGGCACAGCTTTCATTTTCTGAGTTATATTTACTAGTTTTGATGTTTATTTAGTTTCACACATCAATTATATCAGCACAGAGGAAAAAAGAATGGATGATGCCTACCCTTTTGAACATTAGTGAAACCAAGGGACCAGTTTAATCCCTGTTCCTCCTTCATATTTTATTTTGCAAAAATTTATTGTGTTTAGTAGAGTCTCTCAAAAAAAAAAAGGAAATATTAAACCACTTTTGCTTTACAGTTGAACAGTCACTTCACGGCAATATTTTGTAGACTGTGCATTAAAGTTAGCATGGAACGATATTACCTGGCTGAAGAGGTATTATTGCTTCTCATAACATCTTTGGTTTCCTTAAAGAGCAAATGAGACAGTAGCTTCCTACAGATTCATTCGTGGCTGCCCCTAGCACCTTTCTCGTGCTGTACACTGCCTATCTCGCCTGGCGAGTGAAATGTGTAGACTATGACCTTTGCTTGAGCTGGTGCTTTCCTTGAGTCTCTGTTGGCTCTTGTCTATGCTGAAAAATTAAAGAAAAAGTAAGAAAGCTGTTATGAAAATGGTTGAGACTGCTTTAAAAATTGTGATGGTAAAAATGGAAGTGGTTTGGGAAGCACAGCACACAGATTCCACAGGACCACTTGTACCAGCTTTATGTTGAAAACTGTGGTTTAAAACATTTGGCACTTTTTAAAGGAAGCTTTTCCTCTGCATATGAGGCAAATATGAACTTTATTGATAAGTGAATGTTAGAATGTTCGAGGTGGGAGGGGATCTCTAGAGATTGTCTAGTCCAACCCCCCTGCCAGAGCAGGATCCCCTAGGGTAGCCACACAGGAACGTGTCCAGGCAGGTTTTCGAAGTCTCCAGAGAAGGAGACTCCACACCCTCTCTGGACAGCTTGTGCCAGGGCTCCATCACCCTCACAGTAAAGAAGATTCTCCTCAGGTTGAGGTGGAACTTCCTATGTTCTAACTTAAACCCATTATTTCTTGTTCTGAGCTGAGCACATTGTTTGCCGATGTTGTTCTGAGCTGAACATGTTGTAATGTTTACCAGTGGATATGGGTCAAGTGCAGGAAATCAGCCCATCACTGAGCGCTAAGAAGACAGATTCTGCTCGAGAAAGTTGTTGCTGAGCTGGAATCAATAAACAGACAAATGTCTCTATTAGAATTACTTATGCATGTATGTTGGTATTACTCTTGCAATTTATGATGTATATTAAGAGTGAAGTCCTACATTATTTTTTTTTCCCATCCCTTAAATGAGATGAGACTCTGAAGTGGCCAGGCTGGAATGCAGCTGTTGGGTACAAGTGCATTTTAGGGATGGCAGGAGCTGTGTTTGGCACTCAGATATTTAGGCTGTGATATGATGCATTAATGCTCTGCCAGGGACTTGGGCAGAAGTGAAGAGATGTCTGTACAGTGGTGCCCTTGCCAGCTCTGCATATAGCTTTCATTATTTATTTGAACCTGTCTGTGCAGAGCCTGAGGCTGGAAGCCAGACCAGGGAGTTGTTTTGTTACCCCTGGTTCAGTGTGAAGGGTTCATTTCTGAAAAGCAGCAGAGGGTGGTTGGACTTTGATTGCAAAAGCAGCATGTAGAAGAGCAAGTTAAGTAATCCTAGGTAGCACTCCAATCTTTGGAGGCTTTTAGTTAAAACTCTTCTTCCCTAAAACTCTAGCAGTGGTGTGAATTACACACCCAGTTTTTGCCAATTCTGAAGATTAAGTTTTGGAAAAATCCCCAGAAGTTTTTTAAAAGCAGCATAAAGTGTCTCCAGGCTGGCTGAAGCTTCTCTCAGAAACCGCTAAAAAGGAGAACAAAAGTTTTGATTGATACTGCTTCAGTGATTTATTAAAATAGCTTGGTAAACAAAAAAAAACATTAAACAATGTTGCTGTCAAATGGATTGAATGATTCAGTTCTCCCATTTGGGAATTCAGTGGAGGAGTTTGGGGCTGTATTTGCATTGATGCTGAAGACTTCCCTAGAAGCCAGCTGTAGATGGGTAATTAAACTTTCAGGCTAAGGTAGTGGAGGTAAACGCCCCTGGTACCAGTCATGATGTGCCTTGTTGTGTCCCTTGATGCAGGAATTGTGGCTTCTCAAACAATCACCAATCTTGGCTTACGAAGAATTTTGATTTTCGTGTTTTTCTGGAGTTTCTGAGATGGTTGTTTTAGAGTGTTAGTGTTTTTTTTGGTAAATTTTTGTTTGTTTGTTTTTTTAAACTTAATTGTGGAAGTTCTTTAGTTTGGTTTTCTCTGCATTTCTCGTGGTAGAAAAGTAAGTTATTAAATATTTCACATGAAGAGTGAGTGTAAAGCAGAAGATAAATAATGTGAGCTGCATAAAACTACTAAAATGTTAATGTGAACAGGAAATAGAAACTGAAAAAAATATTTTATGTGGTATTGTAAATAGAATTACAAATAAGAAAGCATGAAATAATTTGGGTTGCAGCTATGCGTGAATGCAACACGTACCCTTAAAAACCAGGGTGGGGAAAATCCTATACGTTTTTCTGCGTGGAAGTGGAGATTAGATCTCACTTCTGTAGGGATTTATCAGGAAGAAAAGAAAAAAAGATGATCTTTTTCATCAATAGTCATTATCACAAAGAAAATACAGATTTTCTTGCCTGAAGTAGTTGTGCTTCAGGTTCACAGCTTTGTCCGTGCAAGGGGATCTTGCTGTGGCTCTGCAGCTGTGGGAGAGCAGGTGTATAGCCTCTTGCACAGGAAGATGTTTTGTCCTCATTAAAATTCTTTGTTTCACAGGTTATGTAACACAACAGAACTTTTTTCTCAGTTGTCTTTTTTTTTCCTCTAGACTCTATTCACTCTAATCTTTAAATAATGTTACTTAGTGGCTATTTGAAATGATCTTCCCTGCCAGACCGCACTGTTAAGAACTGTTACATGCACTATACTTCTTTCTGCTCTTGTATCATTGATGTCTCTAAGGTGCCACTTGACTTGCTTATTTAGAAGTAGATCTTGGGTAATTTCTGCTCAGATCAGCTATGTTAAGCCCCATTGCTACATCGATGCTGGTGCCAGTGTTAATGATTGTTAACAAGCATTAAATGGTGCTATGTATTCAGAGCCATTAACCTGTGTCACCGTTGTATTTTGTAAATGACTTCTTAGCGTGTGTCTTTAGAAACCTCCCTTCGTTCACCGGTATACTAATACAACATTGTATTAGTTGTGACCTCTACGCTGTCTTACAGCTCTCTTCTTCACTTAGGCATTACCATTGTTGATTGCAGAAGTTTTTTTCCTGAACGTTTGTTTTTTGACCCTTTGTTTTTTGTTTGTCTGTTTGTGAGTTTGTTTTTTCTTTACTAGACATGTTATACTTCCTCTACAGAGTACCTGAAATTTATATTCCTGAAGAGTCTTTACTTCTTGTCACAACTTCTAGTTGTATTCGTTAAGGTGAAGACTGATTCTATGCTTTTTGAAATCTATGGACATGAGACAAGATCCACAGGTTGGGATTTAAGTTATGAAAAACTAAATTAACTATACCAACTACTGGAAGATCAAACTACCTTTTGCCAGCTTTAGCCAAAAATACAGCTAATCATTGCAATCCTTCTTAAGATCTATGTCCTTATTGATTTTTGACATAGTCCACCACCTAAAGCCTTAAGAATTCAACAAAGAGATCAATATACTTACTTAGAAAATACTTACACAGGCAGAGTGTGTCTGTTGTATAAGGTATTGTATTTTGAAAGAGGTTAGCAGAATAGCTAACATTTTCCAAGCAATATTTATAGATAGCAACCCAATGTTGAAGAGTTAAGTACAATAATTCTCTATGTGAACCCCAAGGAGATTGGACCAGACACTGAAAAAAATTGTAGATCTCCCTGTTTGTTGAAGCAAAAGTCTCCAGAGTGTAGGGCATGTATTAACATTACTATTCCAGTTACCATAGCAATGTCCGTGAAAGAGGAAGACCTTTTCTCAGTAATGTATTTTTGACAAAGAAAGCAGTCCTTAGGAAGATGAACAGGTAGAAACTGGATGTGCTACATCATTACTTTTAGGATGCTACCCTCTAGGACAAATATTTTTCCTACAGGAGCAAGCTGGAACAGTGGATGACAACGGATGGTGGGTGCTCTACAACAGATTTGTGAGTTCCCTCCAGAACACCACACTTTTTTTCTGTTATACATAAAGACTTTAGAGATGTGTGTGTGTTCATGTATCTGCAGGTTTATATACATGTGAGCCATATTCTTTTCATCCTGTGCTTCTGTGTTGTTTTCCCCGTTCCCTTCACTGCTCCTGAGCAGAAAGGTACCTGTTGCCCAGCTGGAGCTGTAGTGCTTTCACCATGGGTTGCATTTGTAGTGACCTCCTAATTTTTCCTTTGGAATCTGCTGTTTATACATGCAGCTGGTTTTATGGTCCTTCTTACAGGCTCATTTAAGTCAGCTCTAATTTGCTCATCGACAATTTGATTCTCTTTGCTTCCAGCCTAGACCATTCTATGATTCTGTGAAGGAGTGCTGCGCAGGGCCGGGATAGACCTGCAGTGATAGCTACACGTAGCTGCACAGTGGGCTGATTCTACCTTGTTTCCATTTGGCTAAAAGAAATCCTTTGCATTTCCTTTGGTTCTCCTACTTTTTTAACGAGACAGTTCTTTAGCAGACACATAATTGTGTTTTGTGGCAGATTAGAAAGCTCTACAGTGTTTAAAGTAGTTATCTTGAAAAACCAAAGTGTTACATTCCTAATCCTTAAGTTTTGTTGTCTGTCCTTTTTTTTTTCTTGAATTAAGAGGCAGTAAACCCAGTGCTTTGTATACCATTATGTATTGCTCAAATTCTTACATAATGAATCCATAAAAATTGCATTTTTAAAACATGTATGTATGTGTGGACATATATGTAAATTTATTTTACCTTTAGCCTTTTCTTTCATTCTTTTCTTTAGTTGATTCCATTGTGTGTTCTGATTTATTTTTTTTTATAATTCAAACAGCAAATTTCAGAGGCACTGACTCATATTTGCCATTCACTAACTTTCCTGACCTGTTTTTGCTTTCTGTGCCATGCATTCTTTTGCTTAAACGTATGAACCGATACTCTGCCTCTGGCATGGCAAGGCAGTTCAGTACCAGGCCAAGGTTATTCTTAATAGGAAGATGATGTTGGTGTTCAAACAGTTTTGCTTGTTACCTCTTTTAATGTGATGCAAAAAGACTTGGGTTTAGCATGTTTGGGAAGGTAGCTCTATCTCTCTGTATATACTTGGGTTGTATATTTAGGGGTTTTTAAAGGGTTTATTCAGTGCATCATTTGTTAAAACTCTCCCATGGAATGTAGGTGTTGAGCAGGAGAAGATGGCACAGTTGTTACATGGTTTTGATCCAAACTGCGTCCTGTTGCACTTTGGACCCGTTCTTCTCAGGTACATCAGGAGTAGAGGGGAAAGGCACTAGAGGGAGAAATCTACAGAGTGAAAGCATAAAACAAGTAACAAAGACTTAATGAGCAAAAAGGAAAACAACCGGGTATGGAGAAAGCAGAAGCAGGAGCAGGAGAGAGAAGTGATGGGACAGTCCAGTAATTCTGTATGTGAAGCCCAAGGGAAGTGGACCAGACAATGAAGTGCAGATCTCCCCGTACTCTCCTGCTGTTTTGTCTGGCCCAAAGGTTTGCTTCACAGTTGAAGCTGTGTGTTTTTATTTGAGGATGTGTGAAGTGCAGTGACAATGAAAGAACTATGGAGTTTAAATTATTACACCTCTGACAATCTGATTGAATTACATTTTTAATTTACTGTTAGAGAAATCAAATGTGGCCCCCACGCTGTCTGTATGAAACTGTGGAGCTGAGATGAATTGGCAACAATTTGATATTTGCAAACTAGTTGCCAGACCCCTAAACATAGATTTTAATCCATTGGTAGGGCTATGCAAACTCATAGCCTCTCTAGTGATAGATAAATCCTGGGTACTTGGTTAAAAGAAAACACAGGACTAGAAAAACAGTTAGGGTTTTGATGGCATTTAGATATTGGCCTCCTGTGCTGAGAGTGATTCAACGTTAACCCAGTTTTTGCTGAGTCTACGATTTTTATCTGTGGTTCAGAACTTGCTTGATGAATGAAAAGCATCTGAACTGACAAGTGCTTCAAAAGGAAACCTTGGATGTGCTTTCTAGACCTGCAGCCTAGACTTTCGGCATATGGCTCACAAAATTGCTTCTGCCAAAGCTTCTTGGAAGCCTAAATTTTGCTTATTGCAATTTGAAAGTAGAAAATGAAGGTACTTAACATTTTAAAAAGGTGGCCGTGTAAACCAAAAAGTTTAGAGCAAAATAAACGTCGAGCAGGTAACTTGATCTGTTTTACTTTAGGACAGGCACTACATGAGAATTAGTCGTAATAGCTTGAAAAGTAGTATTTATTGACCCCATCGTAGAGCAGCTGTGTCTAGGATAAGGAGGCAGCTTCTTTTCTTTCTCTTCTTAGGCTTGCAGTTATGGCCTAAATCTTATCTGCCAAAATGGGTCTGTTAATTCTGTAATGGTGATTCAAATATTTATGTATTTGCTAACTGGGATCTTGACTGAGACGGCTCAACTGTGCAGGTCACTAAGCAGCTAGCAAGTGATGATAACTTTTCACGTAGTGCTGGCATGAGTTAGATTCAGAGTGACAGTTATGATTGGCTGAAGACATTTTGGCAGAAAAGTTTTCTGACAATTTATTTTCTGTCTTTAGACTTTACTTGCAAGTTTTGTATGAGGGAGTGTTTGTGTAGAAACTTTGTGAAAAAATAGTAATTGAATCACTTTAGCGTTCTCACATTTTGGATAATGTAATTTTTGTTGTTGAAATAGTCTCTTTAGTATAATGGTTTCATTTGGATATTTCTCTGTTATTTTAATGTATTTTATACTACTTTTGTAGACTATTTTATTCATGCAAAATTGTTGTATGGGTATTATCAGAGAGAACATTTCAACATTTAAGAAGCATTTCAATACATTTGAAATTCTGAGGAATCTTTTCTTGAAAAAAAAATTTTCCATTTGTTTTGGAATTAAAATGATTATATTCTCCAATATTTTGTTTTCTAGTCATTTCAACTGGCAATTCAGAGAAGGAGGCTTTAAGCCACGTTATCAATTACAGCTCCAAACCACATTATATATTACTCAAACTGTGGTTCATGGGAAATCAATTTATATTATAACCTGCAGCATTTCCATTGATTTCTGATGGATTCCAGATATGCAGAGATATGGAAATGGACTCCTGTTATGAGGTGTTTCAAAGGTGGATGCTGGTACTTTGCTTTCTGGGTAACTGCACATGTAATGAAATTTATGTAAGTTATGAATTTTTATCTTTCTTCCATTTTCATACCCAGCAATGTACCTTGTCCTCCTAGAGGCAAGAACTCGCTGTTTTAGCAAGTTAGTCTCTTCTTTTTTAGCAATTTAAAGTGATCATATAAACTGTTAAATAAATGTTCCTCTCTATTTTAATACTCTGTTCTCTTTTACAGCCATTTTTGAGCTCCTGTTTTGATAAATTGTAAGTTTAAAACAGTTTGGCCTCAAAACTATTTTTGAAGGCCTTGATGCATCTTGCTGTAATCGTAATAACAGTAGTTTTACTGTACTATTTCAGCAGAAGTTAAATTATATTTTTAACTACTTGGGTAATGTCTGAGGGCTTAAAGTGAAGATACACGATTTTTTTACTTCTGGTACTATTGTTGCACATTTCTGCACCACAACCATCCCCATTTGCCATGGAAGCAGAAGCAGACAAATATATCTTTCAGAACTAAATGCTTTCTATCTCACTGCCTGTTCAGAGCAACCTTTTACTAATTTTAACCAAACACGTCTTTAGTATAGGATATGTCTATCCTGTTTACTACAACACACAGCTGTTGGTTGTCTCACTGCTAGAGTATCTTTTATTCTGTTTCTCATTATGAAAATGAACAAGTCGGTTCAGTAAATTGCATTTGTTTGTGTGACTGCTTGGTGGCTTTTTGTATTGGGTAAAGCAGAACTCTGAGGAAATAGAACTATATATGAAACAGTTTGTTTTTTATCTGAGAGTAAGAGTTTACAGAGACACGAGCAAGAAAACAGTATTATGAATAGCCTGACTCTGGGGGACTCTCTGAAGAGAGTGTCACAACTCCCTGTGATGCTCTTACATATACTAATTTAAACATAAGACTTTGCAAAATAGCATTTTTTCTTTCTTAAGTGTGAAAGAATTTAGGGGGGTCGTTGTTTGGGAGTTTCCTATCTGTGTGTTAGTCGATGTTTAGACAAGTGTTAAAGAGCTGGGGCTCGCTGAAGCTTATGAGGGAGTAAGAACTGGGCTCTGGTCATTTTGGCAGTGGTTAGTCTTAATGAACAAATAGCATCAAAAAAGGGGGATACGCATCTACAAGACTTCTTGTACTTTCCTTGAGAGTCGATCCCTCTTTTTCATTCCTCAAGGCGGGCTAGAGCTTACCACTTTGTCAGAGTATTTACTGAATAAATGAAGAAAAAGTAAATATGAACTTGATTTTTTAGAAATGTCATCAGTTTGTTGTCTTAATTAAGATAAGAGCAACTGCCTGTTCATAGAATCACAGAATAATTTGGGTTGGAAGGGACCTTTAAAGGTCATTTATTCCAACAGTTTTAACTCAATCAGGTTACTCAGAGCCCCGTCCAGCAGGGACTTGAATATTTCCAGGGATGGAACACTTCCAGGGATGGAGCATCTACCACCTCTCTGGGCAACCTATGCCAGTGTCTCACCACCCACAATGTAAAAGAAAAATAAATATTGCTTATATCTAGTCTAGATCTAACCTTTTGTGTTTAAAATTGTTACAGCTTGTCCTAGTGTGACAGACTCTACAGAACAAAAAAGACACGGATCTGCTGGAGTGGGTCCAGAGGAGGGCCATAAAGATGATTAGAGGGCTGGAGCACCTCTGCTATGAGGACAGGTCTGAGGGAGCTTTTTACAGGGGCCTGTAGTGATAGGACAAGAGGCAATGTCCTGAAACTGCGAGAAGGTAGGTTTAGATTATATATAAGGAATAAATTCTTCACCATGAGACTGGTGAAGCACTGGAACAGGTTGCCCAGAGAGGCTGTAGATACTCCATCCCTGGAAGTGTTCAAGGCCAGGTTGAATGGGGCTTGAGCAACTTGGTCTAGTGGGAGAGAGGCGCCCCTGCCCACAGCAGGGGGATTGGAACTAGATGATCTTCAAGGTCCCTTCCTACCTTAACCATTCTATGATTCTGTGAAAAAATCTGTCCTCAAATAGAGATTCTATGAAAAAGTCTGTCCTCAGATAGATAATCTAGATATACCAAAACCGTTTGCCAGTGGATGAAACCATAAGGATTCACTAAGAGAGTATTAAATAGAGGACCATAGGCAGGAATCACCTGATTACATCTTTATTAGAATAGCAGTGAAAAGGTCTTCCAAAAATGTGATTTTTTTAAAAGCATTTTACAATGACAACCTTTAATTATAGTGGTAATTATTTTATATTGCATTTTGCATTTATTGCACTTCCATTTATTTTTCTAACATAATAAACTGTTTTTCTGCCTTCAGCCCTCCTAGTGAAGGAAAAAATCTTTTCTAAGTGCATAATTTGAATTCAAATTAATGCAAACCTTTGTACTCAGCTTGCATAGCATGCGAGTGATAACTTAAGAAAAATACAGCTTTGTGACACACTGATTACTTTTGTAAAGATAGAAATATATTCTCCCTTTGATGAATGTGTCTAACTTCCATTAGTGCTAATGGGAGTTATACATTTTAGCTTTGAAGAGTCTACACTCCAATTAATTATAACACTTCACAGAAAATGTGCGATGTTATTGAACGTATTCTTTGGTTTTGAAATGTTTTCCCTGAATTTCTGTCCCGTTCCCTCTCCTTCTGTGAATGCTTTGACATTGACTGACATATTCTAATGAAATCTTGTAAATACTAATGTTGTGTTTAGTTGAGATCACATTTTGACATATTGATGGTTAAAGTCGTCTCACATCTACTTCTTAGATATCTAGCCTGCCTCCTGTCGATCTCTTTTTTCCCTGTTTACCTTTAGCTGACAGCTGCATAACTGTTCCATTAAGTTATCAATTCCAAGGTTAACCTCAGATCAAGTTTTATCTGACTGAAGTTGAGATATACGAGTGAGCTGTGTTCCTTGCGCCTCCCCTGAATTTTCCTGTTGTGAGCAGAAACCAATGAGCATCAGAAAAAAGATAAATTATCCCTGGATCCCGTGCTTCAAATCTGATTGCAAACAGCACTTGAGAAAAGGCTCAATGGCTTTGAGGAAAGCGAGGATGAGTTGTTGATAGTAGTCACTCATACTGAGGGTGGTGCAGATTCAATAGGTTCAAGTGGAACCTAAAAGCAGTTAGGCAATTTACTCTTTAAATGGATAGGTAAATGTAGAAGACATGTAGAACAAAGTGAAAGAAGATGGATCAGTTAGACAAAAGAGATGTAATTACTTCTATTTCCCCAAAGTAGCTTATTAATACTAGTCTCTGTTGCTTCTCCCTCACTTTTAGAGCTGCCCTGGTATCTGACAAATTCACTGTAAGACTGAAATCTCCCTGTGAATCACAGAGGTTATTTGGGAGTGGAGGAATAAAAATTTTGTTCAGACTGATTCATGGATCTCAGACCACAGCAAAACTGATAAGGCTGTAATGATACTTTTCGTATTTATTCTTGTTCATCCACAATGTAAAATTTGCAGCTCAGCTTCGCCACAAGCTGGAGTTGAGTCCTCAGAACTCTTTTTTGCTCTTGGCCTGAGGGAATGTGTTGGCGGTGAAACCTAGAGTATCTGCCAGAAAGTGGGAGCAGATTTATGGTATCTGCAAAACAGAAGACTAACTGTTGAGTCTGGGATGTAGAAGTAGGATGTAGAAAGAGATGCAGACAAGAAAGAAAACTTTCTGCTAAGGCGAGAGAAAGAGAGAAAAGGCTTTTCTGGATAAGCTGTAACAAATCCAAATCGAACCACACCAAACCCACAATTGTAAAATGTGCAAAAGAGTGGAAGGGCAAAAAAACGCCAAAACAAACCTCAGGCTTTCGTTTGGAGGAGAACACACATTACCATTTACCTTCTAGGTAGATGGAGCTTCCGTTAAGCAGGAGAACAGGATTTATTGATCCAGAGTACCTAGAGGTTGTCAGAATTCAGCTTATTTGACAGCTAGAGGAGATGGCAGTCACTGCCTCCATTGATGGGGAAGGAGCAGAAAGCAAGGCTGTTCGCACTCCAGAAGCCTCTACTTGCAGCCTTGGTGAACCAGTGCACATCTAGGGTTAGATGGGCCAGAAGGGATCCTGCATGCTCTTCTCAAGTACGTGGAGCCAGAAAGCTGCCAGTCACGGGAGAGAGTGACTCAGTGCACTTTCCCACCTGCTCTTCATGACCTTTTTGAATATGGCAGCCACGGGCAAGTGAATTAGAAGTCACCAGGATAGCCTTGGGAATGGAGATTATGAAACTGCCAGACTACAAAGTCAATTTTTCCTGCAAGGGCAAAAACCTCAGTCTGTTGAAGTGCGATTGCAAGGAGACACTTGAATAGTCTCCGTGACTGACCAAACCTCTGGCCGAAACAGCAGGACAGAGGTTTTTCTTCATTATGCTCTGTGCTTAGAACCACAGTATTTTGTGTATCCCACTTGACTGTTACTTATTCTTACTTTATATTTAATGCTAAATTCTTCTGTGATACCAGAGTTTTCTAAAGCTGGTTTAGGCTGAAATTATGATGCTTCATTATTAAATTCATTCCACTTTTTTATCGTAATATTAAATGAGGACTACAATTTAATATTAGATGCTTTGTCTTTTCCTGGCACGTTGAACTCCATTGATGGATACTGTACCTTTTTGCCTCGAGTTTGTTATTATCCAATACACGTATCTTCTACATTTAGAGAGATGTCTTTTATATTTGTGTATTGAGTTTCATGAGAGGAATATTTTTTTCTACTGACTAAAGTCAGGCTATTACTTGACTACAGAGTTGATGATGAAAATTCTGACATCCTTCACCAGAGCAGTGTGAAAGTGCTGATATGGTATTTTAGTTTGAAACCATGTAATTATGATAAAGACAAAAAAGCAAGTCTCTAAGGGGACTTGGATTCCCTTCCACAATGAAAACAAAAGACACTATCAAACTGTAAGTTCTGTTGTTTCATCTATTATAATGGGCAATTAATCAAGACGCAGTGAAAAGACTATGCTGATAACGGTAAAAGCTGGTGTGTGTTTTTCTAATTTGTATTGCAACAAATTGAGAGATGTAAACCCAACAAAGAAGGATGTTTAAAATTAGGGCTGTGATATGAAATGACAGTGGGAAGAAACAGAGTTAAGGATGACTTTTTTTTCTTATTTTAAAGCAGCTTTGAAATGGAAAAGAAAACATCTCAGTGGCATGAGTTCTACTGAGACAGATGAGCTGTCAGCCCTAACTACAAATTCCTGGCTTGGTATTTGCTTATGATATATAAATTGCACTAACAAAATATAGTTTGGTCTGTGATTCTCTTGCTTTTATTGTGCTTCAGCACAACTGGAGAATGGATTAAAATGCTTTTATTTGAAATGACAAAGCTGGCTTTCTAACGTGCATTGAGACTGATTTATTAATATACATATAATATTTGAATTACTTTCATATATAACTGTCTTTGCCTTCAGATACTATGTTTGTTTAAACTTAAACAATTTTTGATTTTTGTATCGCAAGCCAAGATGGTTATGAGTATATTAGAACTGTAACATAAACAGAAAATCTTTTTTTCTTCTACAAAATCTGCTGTCATATCTGAGTTTGGAGATAAGCCAGCCTTTTTTTCTGTGCATGTAAATTAAATGAAAAATGGAATGTAATTTGTAGCTCTGATTCGTTATCATGCACCCTATGCTACCACAGTCTCTAGTCTTTAAAAAACACTTGGGTGTTACAATGCATATTTTCATTAAGAAAAATTCTTATGTGAAACAAGGTTTATGTGAACTAGTAAGTCGTTACCTAGTAGTAGACTGCAGTTCCTTCCTTTGCATCAGTGCGAAAAAGAGCTGCTTTCTTCAAGCAAGACTCTCTTATTTCTGGAACCATGGAAATAATGACCTCGATGAAGATATGCATCATCTCGATGGCACATTTTCCTCCATAGGTACTCAGGTGCTTTATCAACGAGAAGCACAGTCACTATCCCTGGGTTGACGTTCGGAAATTAAGGCATAGCACTGAATAAATGACAATGGTGGTTGAAGAGAAGAAAATTTTAAACACTTTATTTCCAGGGTTGAGATGGCAAGAGATGATGGATTTAGGCTGTGTCTCTGAGCAGTGTGACCCCGTAGGAGAGGATTTTTGAAGTGGATCAGCTGGTGCTGAGACCAGCTTCCACCCTGGATGCTAACAGGGATGTTTTATTTCAGAGCAGGTGCAGTCTGGTCCCATAGGGGGAAGGGGATAAGGGCTGCTGAAAAGAATGAGGTGCGCTCCTGGAGGAGTGTAGTTTCACTGTGCAGGACTGCAGTTTGTGGGCTCCAAGTTTGCTCTGTGATGTGAAACAAAGCGTGGTTAAAGGGAGAGAAATCAGATAATGAGACAAGCATTTGCTGGGAATGGTTTAGATATAGCTGGTTCTAAGCAGGGCAGGGGAAGAAGGAATTTGAGGGAGAGGAATAAATCCACTCTTGGCATCTTTTCCAGTTTGTCTTCTCTGATTTTGAAGTTTGGAGGCTTTTCTTAGCGTCACAGGGGAAGAGACTTCCTAGCAAGTGAGCTCTGCTTTCTTCACTCCCTTTCCTCTATTTTTTTAACTGTTGTGGGACATTACTCATCAGAAGTACTTTTTTTTTTCTCTGTTACTATTGTGGGACATTTCTCCTCATCAGGAATGTTGGTTAGCCTATGAAATCCATCATGAACCTTGTTATGGTGATTTATCTTTATACCTCTTGTGCCTTAGGCTGATGACTACCTTGCGATACCAAACCCCAAGAGAAATATGTTCCAGAATTGCAAAACTTTTCTGCAGAACAATAGAATGACTTTACCCAAAGCTTTTGGGTAGCAATTAGGGGTAAAGTTTATTGAAAAAAAAAATATATGCTGATAATTTGCATTATGTGTCTATTAAATTCTAAAGGATATGCCTGCACTGCTGGTCTGTTGTAACTGGACTTAATTGCTTACCAAGAATAATCCACAAATGTTTGTGGTGTGGTCTGTCTAGACTAACATTTACAGATGTGTTTTTAACTCAGCGTAATGGCCATTTAATTAATTTGAATTAAAAGAAATTGTGCTGAGTGGTCTTCTCCCATTTCATCTCATGATGGCTCAGAGGTGTCAAAGTGTTTTATCTTAAGCCATGCAGTTAATCACACAGTCACCTTGGGTATATGACTTTCATGAAGTGGGATGAAAAATCTGTGCTGCTTAACTTCTCTGATAAAGCCCAGATATTCTGAACTATGGTATGTACCATAGAACATATTTTTTTCTCTATGCTGTTGGATACAAAGAAAAGGGACACTCAGTGGCCTAATGGCAATTGTATGTTCTTAGGGTTTGGTTTTTTAGGTACTGAAACCTGTATGCACTTTTTAATGCCTGTACCCAGCACTGTGCGTGAAACTGATTTTAATTTAATGCGGTTACTTTAAGCTGACATTTAAGTAGAAAGTTATTTTTTAAAATACAGACATTTTTAAGTTGATTTTTTTTAAAAGTGCTGATTATTATGATGCTTTTACAAAGAATGTACTCACAACACTGATGTTCTTAGTGAATGAAGCTCTGTGAAGATTAAATATATGTTACTGGAAGTCACCTCTCACCCTAGACTCAATACATAGTATTTTCTTTGTTGTGTGGCATTTTTAAATAAGTAGTTCCCCAAAAAGATACAAGCAACAAATTTCAAGTAAATAAAAAAATAATAATCATGGCATCTTTGAATTATAGTAGCTTACAACGCTATCTAGACCTGCATTTCTTTTTTGTTACCAAAATATATGCCAGTCTTTAGCATTTAATGCAGAAATATGTGATTGTGCTCTGATGCACAAATATTGAGGGAGTTCAAATCAAGCTGCCTGAAGGGAGTTGCTATAACAATTGAATTTCCGTAGCTTTACTGACCCTCCATATTTTCCCTTGTCCCAGTGTGCTGCCTTGTAAGTGAATGGTGAAGCTTAGATCAAACATAAAGCAGGAGAAATCAATAAAAGCCACAGGAGTTTGGAATCCTTTTGTGTTATTTAAGGAGGGTTTCTTCCTGAAAAGCTAGATGTTTCCATGTGCATCAGCACCCACTGAGGCAGAGCTGCTAAAACAAACGAAAGAGTAAGTGGAATAGTGTCAGAATGCTCATTGTCTTTGCTCTGCTCCCTGCTGTACCTGCCAAGGTAAACACTATTTCCAGGAAATGTGTTAAATCTTTAAATGATTCTGTGAAATAATTCCAAGAGAATGGGTCTGCAAAAAAATGCCACTTGCCCACAGAGAGGTAGCATGAGGCAAACCCCTTACTCTGGGATCACAAAGTGAGAGCAGTCTAATTTTAGATGACAGTGTATCCACACAGAAGCAAGTGCAAATTTGAAACCCAAGGCTAATATATTTGGAACTGTGGTTTCTTTTACTTCACAACTCTGTTAAACAACTCTGTTAATAAATTTGGGAGATACATGTATTTGCGTCGCTGACTCTGATTTCACAGCAGCACATCTCAAGGGATTTCAAGTGTTACTTTATTGTTTTCTGTAGCAATAGACTTAGACTGAAATATTCTTGATCTACAGGCTCTCTTTTGCCTGCTGGTGGTTTAATAGTGAGCCTAACCAAGTCAGACTGTTATTTTTTAATTACAAAGCTATGTGAAGAAGTGAAAAGCTTGAGAGAGTCCTGTATTGCACCATTTTTCCACCTTTTTCCAACTGCATAAGAGTGAATAATTCAGGTTCTTTACTTAGTAATTGTGATGTCACCTTATCAACTGAAAAAAAAAAGAAAGAAAACATAAAAGCACAATTTCATTAATAATGACTTTTTCAAGCAGGCTATGTTTGTGCAAGTGGCCAAAATACTCTGTTTCTGCAGAGTTCAGTTTATTTTGTTCCTGGAAGCTTGCATCACATCTAACTGAAACCTGAGTATATATTTGCTTCCTTAGCTTTGGCTTTTGTTAGGTTTTCGCTATGGAAAAGTCTGTTCCAGTTTGTTCAGCTGTACCAAAAATGGATCAGGTGGAAATTTTTGCTAGTTGTGTAGAGCTGCAGGGTAAGAACTGAGTTAGTGCAAGCAGGTCAAAGAGATGAGAGAGGTCAACTCTTACGACTCATTGCAAGTAGCTTGAATCTATTCCTCAAAGCATAATAAAACATGCTGCACGCTTGCCAATTGAAAACACTGCATTGACAGCCTCACTCCATCATACTTAATGTGGCAGGGATAAGTGCGGAGAACCCTCAGGTGAGTATCCTGTTCAGATACAAGATTAGTGATGTGTTCTGTGGTAGGTGATTCTCCCAGAGGTTATTTGCTTTTTAGGCTTACACTTTACAAAGGGAATCTTTAAATATGGTTTTGCTGGGGACATAATAGTATTTTCTGACAGAGGGAAATATATTGATTAAATGGCTGAAGTAAAACCATTCGTGATGTGGTAAATTTTTAATTCAGAAATGAATGTGTGGTGCACTATAGATTTTGGATTTTGTACAGTCAGATCAGTCATCTCAAGTATGTGTTGGTCTTGTAGGGTATTGGTCATATCTAGAGAAAAAAATGCTTTAAATCAGATTACAAAAACTTACTTGTATTGACTTTCTTACCTTTCCCCATCACATGAAGTGGGAAGAGGTGGGTGTAATCTTTGTTTCATAATGATCTGAGAACAAAGAAGGAGAACCTCCTTATTAAACTGGAAAACAGGTAGACTGAATGAATATGTAGTGCTATAACACTAGTTACATGTTTGAATCCAATCCAGTAGGCACCTGAAGAATGAGAAGTTTCTGAAAAAGAGCCAGTATCTTTTTTCTTTTCTTCCTGGAGGGTAATTTTAGGGGAACTGTACAGTGCCAGGAAGCATGGAGAGTGGAAGAAAATTCACTTGCTAACTACCACACTTGTTTTTAAAGTATCTGTAATGGGCAGCACTTTGTAGGGATATGTGCAAAAGCAGACATTTCATAAAAGCCCTGCAGCCTAAATTTAGGTGAAGGTTAGAAGTGATTGATCTCAGGAGTGCTAATGAGTAAGACACATGGTTAGTTAGGCAGTTGGGATTAGGAGGGAGGATACCAGGTTGTGCAAAGAAAAATACCAGTAAATAATTCTACATTTGTGAATTACATCTGTCTGAGCATGGTTAGGAATGTAGCAGGTTGTGCAGCTTGTTTTCTGAAGGTACGACTCAGTTTTCTGTAGAAATGCAGCTTCCCTTATTAAGAACAAGTCTCCTGTGACGTGAGGTGTAACACATGCCTGAGACTGTTGCTTTGCAAATTTTTTAATTAGTATTTCTCCTCTCTGTGGACAGATTGTTAAAGGACTTCTGGGAAGCATCCTTCTACTTCCTCTGAAAATCTGATGATTGTCTAATGAGGCATTTGTTAGAAGCCACTCGTAAGTCTGAGTCAGTCCTACAAAAGTGTTTCTAGCTCTTGTCAGAATACCTTTTTAGTCCAGACAAAAACCTAAAGTGAAACCTAAACAGAGCTTAGTTCTGGATACTTGAAGCATGCTGAGTGCCTTCCATGACGCCAAGATAGGGGGGTGCCGAGTACAGGGAAGCGATTGTGCCCCTGTGCTTGGCACTGGTGAGGCCACAGCTCTAGCATTAGGTACGATTCTGGACCCCTCGCTCCAGGAAGGATGTTCAGGTGCTGAAGCGTGTCCAGAAAAGGGTAATGAGGCTTATCAAAGGTCTGGAACATAAGTCCTGTGAGGAGCAGCTGAGGGAACTGGGGTTGTTTAGCCTAGAGAAAAGGAGGCTGAGGGGAGACATTATAGCTTTCTCCAACTGCCTGAAAGGGGATTGGAGAGAGGAGGAGGGCAGCATCTTCTCCCTAGTAGCAAGCGATAGGACCAGAGGAAATGGCTGCAAGTTGTGCCAGGGGAGGTTTAGGCTGAATATTAGGAAGAAGTTTTTCACTGAAAGGATCTTTGGACATTGGAACAGGCTTCCCAGGGCAGTGGTGGATTCACCGTCCCAGGAGGTATTTAAACAATGTGTTGGTCTGGTGCTTAGGGACATGGTTTAGTGGTGACCTGGCAGTGCTACGTGAGTGGTTAGACTTGGTGATCTTAAAGGTGTCTTCCAACCAAAGAAATTCTGTGATTCTGTGAAGTTAGTACTATAAAAGATGTTGTTTAACAAATAAATTTTTTTGTATTAAAAAAACAGTTATACATATTACATGATATTGTAAGATTGCATTTGTAATATGTAATAAAAATTTTATGTAATATATATTATATGTATGGGTTAATGGAGTCACCTAAAAACCACACCACATGTGCTCCAATACAAATGACTGACAATAATAAAAAGGACAAACAGTGGACTCTGTCCTCTTTGCTGTACGTGGAGACTTGCTCTATTTATTCCCAGTGGGGTGGAGGACAGTGACAGTGAAGCTAGTGGGTGTCCTGCCTCACTTTACAGCACAAATTTGACAGAAGAGTAAGCTCTTCCAGAGATGGACAGTGTCATCTTTGGAATTATGGCCTTTCCATAAGATAAATGTTTAAAAAACATTTGCAAAGTGCATGCCAGCACATTAAAAAAAAAACCCAAAAACATGTACAGAGAGCATGAAGGTAGGCATGTAGTATTCCAATATACCAGAAATCCAAAAACTAAGTAAGCTCCTGTGCTTCTGGGAAATACTGCTTCATTCTGATCCTGAGACTATTAGAGTGTTACGATTAAAATCGGTAGGACTTCTGCCATTTTACTTGAGGTTATGCTTCCACCATAAATCTAACTTTGTGCTGTCAAAGCTTTGCGCAGCCTAATTACCATTTGCCTGGAGATATCCTATGACAGCAAGATCAAAAGGTTTGTTACATTTTCTGAGAAAATTTTTATCCGTATTATGTCTCCATTTTAAGGTAATCAAGGAAAACAATGTAAATGTTGTTTGTTACCGTACTTGAGGCATTGTTCTATCATCTTTTTTTTCCTGAATAGAATATATTTTCTGTAATTTTTTTTTTTAGAATTTGTATCTGACTGGGTTTTTTGCTTTCCATTGATTCTTTTGTGTCATAGGTACAGAAAATGAATTGAAGATGTGCCTCTGGGAAATGGCTGTGTTTTTAACATGTCTTTTTCAATACATCCCTTTTCCTTATGCAGCTTGATTGTCACAATCAGACCTTGTACTGCATTGAAAACACATGGAAAAAGTCTGGTTTTCTTCTATTTTCCTGTGAAATTACAGTTAATTCAGAACTCACTCTTGTAAACAAATTCTTTAGAATGTTTTTCCTGGTGTGCGCTCACTTGTGCTTGTCTCTGCTGATAGCATTTTGTTGGTGTTTTTGTGGGCTATTGCACTTTACTGGAAAACAGAAGTGGGAGCATTGAAATGCACTATGAATGTTGTAATATAATCTGTTGCCTGAGGAGAACTGTCAGGTGATGGTATATAAAGTTGGTCATCACAGCACAAACTTGAGCTCAGATTTGTGGGTTTGCCTAAAAAAGAGCCCAGAGCCCCATTTCATGTGCAGATGTGGGCTGGGTTGGCTCCCTGACGCCAGTGCAAAGCTTCTGGAATGGTCCCCATTTAAAATAGAAAGAGGCTGTGATTTATCCAAAGCTGCTGCACAAATTGTGGGAAGCAGCAGTTGTGAACTGAAATAATCTCTTTTCTTAGCGTCCCATACCTACTTTTGGCATACATTCCCTTCAGCGACTGGCTAGTTCCAAAAATCTGTCAGGGACACCATATACCTCTTCATTTGTCTCTCCCTTATTCATTTTGTTGTCTGAGCTATTGAACTGTTCCTCTAGTCACCTTGGGGGAAGACACTCTAGTATACTCGGTGAAATGATGAACTATTTTCATGCTAAATGCTCTTCTGATTTTCATTGTGTTTCCCTGATGGGCCTCTTGCTGCTCTTGGGGGGAATAAATGAACTTAGGCTGCCTCTTTGACTCTGCTGCCACTGGTGAGTCTGGCAGTAGCACATTTCTTACCGATACGCATGACCTTTACTAGCAGTGTCACAGAGGCTTATCATCACCAAAGCACATGCTTTGGATTGCGTGTGAAGGAATCATACTCACGATGGAGTTTTTTTGAGTGGGTGTGGGCAATTCTTCTACGTATAGAGCATATCAGAAGAAATACTTGAGAAATAGGGGTTGGAAAAAGATAGTAAACAGAGGAAAGTGGAGCAAGTCCTGATGTGATCACCTATAGGCAACCACTTGTGCGTAACACGTACATGTTCTGGCACTGAGAAGGAAAATCTTTTGCAGCATAAGTCTTTTCCTTTATTCTTAAAACCCCCAAACTAAATCCAGTCTCTGCTGTGGGAACCGCTGAATGTCTAATTCCCAGGTGAACAAAAGTCAAGGGAATTCTGAAAGCCTGCAAGAGTTTTCTCTATGTCAAACTAATTCAGATTGTTTTGGAATATTGCAGTGATGAACAGCGACACAAAACTCCTGAACAGTTGAATTAAATATTTAGAAAAAAAAATCACAAACTACATCTCTGGGTTAAGAAACGAAGTTCAGGAAATTTAGGCTCTGTTCTTGAGTTTAATAGTGATTTAATTTATTTAATCAGTAAAATAATCACTACTACAAAAACGAAGTGCTGTAATATTGGTGATGATGGACTATCACCTATGGTGATCCATCATTAGTCCTTGGAGTCTGACTTTTGAAAATGAAATGTCATTGGTTAAGTCTGCATAAATATAGTTTGCTAAAGGTTGTAGTTCGGAAAGATCTGAATTAATAAATATAGGAAGGTCACTTCACTATGGTTGCGAAGGTCAGTTTCATCTCTTTAATTATATTAACTTTTATGTTTTTCTATCTGCTCCTGTATCTGCTTCATTATTTTAGCAGTGTCAGATCTATAACTCTTCTCATATACTTTGGATAAATAATTATTATGCTGCAGAATTCAAGAAAAGATCAGACAGTCCTGAATCTTTGAGCATCCGATGTCCAAGATGATGCAAATAATTTCCATTCGTTGTCATTAAACTTCTAAATTTCTTCCAAAGTTCCTTGGCCCTTACTCTGGCTATTAGTCAGGAGGAAATAGCCGGAGCCTTTGATTAACATTCAGATGACTCTTCTTTTGTTTTATTGATAATTTCTGTGATCATTCACTGTCATCATCACCTTTGCATAGACCCAGTATCTTGCCCTTCTTTGGAAACTGGAGAATCAATTTGGTTCAAAGTTGCCTCTAAGTGCTGTGCTGTCCAAAGGTGGAACATGTAATATACAGCAAACATTTAATCCTCTGCATTTTTATACAGAATATCTATCTGATGTACTTGAATTATCAAATAAGAACCTCTCTGTTAGCGTTTCAAGATAACTTTTGTTTCCCAGATAAATGACAAAAGTACCAACCTCTGCTATGGTCTGGAGCAGGGGTTTTCCAGTGCTTTGTGCTGCAGCTGCACAGATTGTAACAGGAAAAATACTTGACTAGGAGTAGGGTATTTGACTCCTAAACTGGACATCAAAAGTATTTTATGCAACCTAGTGCTACATAGCTCTACATCATTTAATTATACAATTTCAGCGTGGATCCTAGTACCAGTTATTTGCTCATCTGAAGTAGCAATTCAGTAAGCGTGGGTAAGAAGGGATCTTTGAGAGTTTTTAAATAGATTGAGAACGATCCTGAAGGTGAGCCCAACAGCCTGTTTGTTTCCACGTTTCAGACAAGTGATGTAACAAAATGCTGTTGAGCTGAAAGTGGAACAAGAGAAAACCAACTAATTAAAAAGATATTGAAAGAAAAAAAGCCTTCATGACTGCGTCTCTGAAAAACGTTCTTTTCTCCTTTCCAGTTTCCCTAAATTCTGGTTAGCTAAGTGCCTGCATACTGGAATAGAAAGTGGTTAGGAAGAAGCTTTTATATAATTTAACAGAAAAGGCAGCAATATAGTGCTGAAGTAGAAAAAGCTTCCAAGATTTCTTTTTTGCTAGAACGTTTGATTGTACAGCACTATTGTACAGTATTACCACACTGTAATTACAGGTATGTGGAATACCCCATACACGATAATACAGTCCTTTAATACAATTTATTCTGTACTAAAATGGTTGCAGTTTTGTAAAGCTCTTAAATAAATGTTCTGTTTTCAGACTAGAAGTTTAAAAGGTGGACTCTTTGACTTAAGGTCTAGTTCCCACTAAATTTAGTTGTTTGCAAGATGAATGGTGACATGTAGTCATAAAGACTTAGAATTTATTTTTAATGTTGCTGATAAATGAATGATCAGTAGCTGTGGTTGTTAGTTCCTTACAGTTAGCTTTTTCTGTAAATTTGTGAGATGAGTGTTCTGTAAATTGAGTCATCACAAGGTTTCTTCACCTGGCAAGGTTGTGCAAGATGCTTCCAAAATAGTCTTTTGGGGTTTTCTTTGCTTTCATTGTCAAAGTAGTACAGTATGGGATGTTGAGGAGTTGTGGAATGGAGAGAAAAAGGTCATCTCGGAGGCTAATGTTGAAATTAATTGCTAATTTTGAGGTTAATTGCTTTAGCTTTGTGCTTTCTGTTCACATGAAGAAAGAGGCTCTTCCAACCCATGATTGGGGTTCCCTGAGCTGACTGCTGAAGACACTCATTTCCTTGAATTTGACTTCAGATTGCATCCCGGGATATAAATCCTTTGGTGTTTCTGTGGTTCATAATCACAAATGTTAAGCTTTTAGCTTTTCCAATTTGATGCTAGGAAAAGAAGACATCACAAATCTGAGTTAGTGTGCTTTGGAGGGAGGCTTTGTGCCTGATTTGGATGGAGTATGACCAGAGCTGAGAGAACCTGTGAGAGATAACGTTGAGACAAAAATCTAGTTTTTGCCGTTCAACAGACCCCTTACAACTACGTTAATGTATCAGAACCCCAAGACTGAACTGTGAGAGGAAGTTGCAACATCAGAGAACAATGTCTGATAGCCCTTGGCAGGTCTCCCCAGCTGCAGGGTTTCTAATGGCAAAAAAAGTCATCCTAATCTCAGACTGTTTTTCCTGGAGTATCTACTTATTTGGAAGAGCTGAGAGCCTGTACACTTTTTTGTGTCTAAGTTGATATTTTAATTCTAATCCTTTAATCAGCAAGATTCTTTTGATGGTTCTGTGTAAGCCCATATTAGCAGTGGTAAAATCCACCAAGATATTAGTGGGAGAAATATTCTGCGGCTTGAAATACCTCTGAAACATGGCTTAGGGAATATCTTCCTCAGTGTCTGCTGTGCTGTTTGCATTTGAGCCCTTTAGAATCAAACATAGCCACATGTTAGCTAACTACATTTTAGTGTACAGATATTTTATGCCTTGAGTTCATCAGAATTTTTCTTTAAGACTGCATGGCAGTTTCTGAATTGCTGAAAGAAGAAATCACTGTAACATGTGAGAGCTACTGAGAAAAAAGTAATGGTCCTAAGGCATCAGTTAAGACTTTACATAAGACTTTTAGTATTAAAATATTTATTTGGTTCTAAATTAGACTTGTTGACGTTGTGTTGTACGCCTTCAGTTCTACCTTATAATTAAACTGACAGAAGCCTCCTTAGATCTTTCTTAGGATTTAATAGGATTTATTATCTTTATATTAATCTAACAATTTAACTAATTTGATTATTTGATTAAAATACAATATTGAATTCAGCTTGCTGGTTTGACCTTGCTTTGATTGCTATGCTGCTCTATTCCAGATTAAATTTACAACTATTGATACTATATCTTGGGGTTTTAGTTTTTGTTTTTCCACTTCCTGTACTGATTTTTTAAAAATTAGATTTCTAGTATTGGGTTATATTTCATTCAAGAAAAGTGGAATTTCCGATGACCATTTTAAAACTCTGAGCCAGTTTTGTTTTATCACACATACACTTTCTCATACTCGGTAACAAAACCCTAGGGCAAAATCAGCATTTTTGGACACAATTCCATTAAGTAGCAGGTATGTCACAGCTTATAAGTGTTAAAGAATTCACGTCTCCTACTTTTCACTGAGACTGCACATGTCAAATATTCTACCATTTACTTCATTGTAATGGAGGCTTCCTTCAGTGAAGTCAATCCATTTCTCTTTAGCTGTTTATTTACTCATACCTGTTTGTATATTTTTTTCATTTTCTTTGTTCTTCAATAGAAAATTACTGTCAGGGAGAAAATGGAAAATATTCGTGTATTTATGTATAATAATGATTACCTGTAGGATAGAAGTGTACAAAAATTTATTGTCAAAGATGAAGAAAAAGCTTTAACCATAGCAAAACGTTTGTATTGCAAATTCTAAACACATTTTTAGTTTTTAAAAAAAGTTCAATTTGCGCTTCCAAAAAAAAAAAAATGTTGTGGAGTGCTCTGGCTGATTAGTAGATAATTTCCAGGTAATTTCCTCATCCTACGGAAAGTCTGAGACAGCGTAGCCGTAGCATTGCATCGTTGGCATTTTGACTATGAAGGAGTGACAGGGAAGGAGTTTACCTGTATCCAGGGAGTCTGAGCCACAGAACAGCCTTGGGACACCTGAATTGCTGCAGAAATTAGGATAATGTGTATTTTACAATGTCCTTGCTAAAAATCTAATGGTTTGTTTGTGTGTCCTGAGAAGTAAAAAATAGCCCTTTGTTGACAAGTGAAACTTTGGCTTTTTTTAGTGGTTTACGTGCTTACTAAAAGGAGTTCCTGCAGGAATCACAAGAAGGATAAAACAAGATGAAGCTGTAAAGAAATTATGTGTGCTGGTGTCTACAGAATAACTCCTAGACTTGTTCTTCCCAAGACTAAACCTAGAATACTGAGGAATATACTAAGCTGAAAGGTTACGACAGCGTCAGTGGAAAAGGCATTGAGATTAGAGGAGGTGGTGAAATTTCTGACGATTGAGCACTGCTACACCTAGAAGCTTTTTGGGGATTTTCTCTTTTTTAAACTAGGTAGATAAGAACTATCAAAGAGGCAAAAATTGCAGCACAAATGTTTGAGTTCTCAGCACCAGCGGATAAAAATAACTGGGAAGGATACAATGTTTTAGGTGATGGCTGAGGGAAACTGAGATGGGAGCTGCAGATTTGAGGGAGAGGGAGATTTAATTCTGCACCTATTGATCACCAGTGGTCTTGAACATGTCTGTGTCCCTGGTTTAGGTGATGTATTCAACCTCAGAGAAAAATACGCATTTATTGTTCTTCCTGTTGTACATGGTTTACACGAATCGATATACAGGAATTTGTTTGGAAAGAATATTTCCGAGTGGTATTACTTATCCTTTGAATCACAAGTCAGCCGACTGAAAGGGGCAATAAATGTTGACACAAAAGTACTTGGGAAGTGCTTGAATATCTGAATTTCAAGTAGTCTTATTTTTTTAGTGTCTTTGGGACTCTGTTGCTGCACCATATCTGTGTTCGTTCCACAAGGGCAGGATTTTGCTCAAGAAATGTGTTTGTGATGAAGTCCTGCTCATAAAGGGGGAAAGGACTTTCAAAGCCAGGAGTCCTATTTCTTACATCATGCCCTTAGCTTTTCTGAGCCTTTTAGTATTCACTATAGCATTGAAAATGGATGAAGAATATACAGATCCAGAGGAGAAATTTTACAACCAACTCTGTTCATATATCTGGAAGAGTATGGCAAATATATTTGCTGAATGGTTTTCTGCATTGAGTATTCTGTACTATAAACATTTTTCCCTTTGCCCTGCAGAGGAGTGTTTAGAGGAATATGATCCTAGCTGAAGTGGCATTATGTCAGTGTGACTTCCTTTCTGTTGCTTGTGCAGCGGCTGTTAGAAGAAGTTATGCACTGCCCTCGCCAGAATGGTCCAAAATAAATAACCACTTCACTGACTAAAGAACATTTTACAGAGTTGAATATTTGAGTGTATGATTTTAACATCTAGTCAATATTTCTTCTTTGAGAGACAATATTTGGTTACTACTGCAAGTGACAGGGAGTTATAAATACTGGATGCTCAATAAGTATTGCTGATTTAATACTAGGCTGGAGGGGTGAGGTTTTTTTGAAGCATTGAGAGCTTCATGGCTATTAGTTTGAAGGTCAAATGTCCTAACAGCAGTGAGAAAATAGACTGTAAGAGCATATGAGTTGAGAGAATTTCAGAAGGCTCTGATGAAGTGTTTTGTTCTCAGATTATTCTTCAGCACAGTAGTAATTATTTTCTGAGTGAAACAAGCATTTATGATTCCGTAGCATTTTATGGTACTGTATTTTTTTACGTGGCTTCATGGCAAGCAAGGCAGCTGAAAATTGAACTTTTGTTAAATTAAAGCAGAAACATCTGAAGGGTAATGAAGATTTTATTCCCTTAAAGCTTGTCTTTTTTTTTCCCCAGCCCTAACAAAGGTCTAATGAAAGATTTTCTTTCTTGGAATATAAATTGTTTCTTTTATACTCTCACTAGTATGTCTACATCTATAGAATGCTGACTTCAACACAAGAATTGCAATCCTTGAAGAAAGCGTAGTGGACCTTCTTTTGCATGATTAGGATACTTCAAGATACTAGTCAATGAAATGCTAATAAATGTTTAATGCAAAAACTTGAACAGATGCATCTCAAGAGATAGAAAGAAGTCCGTCAGCTGCAGTTTTTGAATTAGTTCCACTGGTGTCAATGTTAGTACATTGACTTATGTCAGATAAGGTTGTTTCTTACATTCAGCACTCAATCTCTAAAACATTAACTTCTGTTTTTCAAAGAAAATAGAATACTAGTACTTTAAAGTCAAATCTATGTGATGAAACAATGTAAAGAGAGACAAGTGTTGATCTGTAAGACTCTGGAATTCAGAATCACAGCAATGTTGAAATTGTAATGTGCCTCTGGGGATGGTCTAGTCCAACCTCCATTCTCAAAAGCGTTTCATCTACAGGGCTGTTGCAGTCAGGTTTTGAATATCTCTGAGTATGGAGACTCTACAGCCTGCCTGGGAAGTTTGACCATTGCCACAGTAAAAAGTGGGTCATCCCTTTGTAAATCTATGTAAACTGCATTGTCGATGTGTATCATCATCATCTTCATAGTTTTGGAAATGGTGCCCAGGATTATTTGTTCCATCACCTTCTCAGGCATCTGAGGTGAGGCCGACTGGCCTGTGGTTACCTTTGTCTTTCTTCTTGCCCTTCTTGAAGATGGGAATGGCAAGATGGGAATGGCATTTGCTTTTTTCCAGTTTTCAGGAATCTTCTGTGATTGCCATGACCTTTCACAAGAACGTGATTTTTTAATTATTTTTTTAAAAATACGCACTATGTGTCTAAGAATTAGCCACAATAAGGACTATTAAAAACTTAATAATATGTAGCCACTTTAAAATGGGTAGGACTGCACATGATGTCTGTGAGGGCTGAAGAAGAGTTTAGAGGGGACTACAAAATTTCTAAGAGCCGTCTCTGGGCAGTAATTTTACTGGATATCGTGGATCCAGCCGGGGTTTTCATCCAGGGGTGAAGGACCATGTGTGGTCTTCTAGTTTTTGTGCTCTGCCCTTTCAACAGAGCTCAGCTTACTTAGGTAGAACTGTAGCAGAAGTTTTGTCTGGTTTCACCTGTGTTCACCCTGCCTGGAAAGAAAGTGGCTCCTCTCTGCTACTCTGTTGCGTTGTGCCTCTCTGGAGCAGTAGTGTTGGGTGGTACTTCAGAGGATGAGACAGTCACCTTGAGAAGCGTTGCTTTTGGTTTCCTTTCTGTGAGGGGCTGCCAATTACACAGATGTTTCTTCATTTCTGCTTGCTGATTCAGGGAAGTACAAGAAAACAAATGGATATTTTTTTTATTTCTCTTGCCCAGTCTTCTTTCCGAGTACAAGAGATTTAATCTAATTAAAGAAACCCTTAAAAACAAACTCCAGGATAAATAAATTAAACAACAACAACAACAATAAAAGCTTGGGCCCATCACTTACAATAAGAAATACAAATCCCATGCAAAACAACCTCCTTGTTTATATTTCAGAACATTTTCTTCTCCTGTAGTTTAAATGTTAGAATGCAAGACAGATGAGGAGAGAGAAGAGCATTGGAACAACTAGGTGAATGAGTTCTGTATTACATTAGTATTTAATAATTGGTGACTTTTCTATTGTTTAGAGAAAACCACATTATTAAATATTATGCTACATAAACGCAATGGAAAACTATTAGCATTTTCTTATAGCATACCGAGTGCTACTTTATTTTATTGAAAAATCTTTGGTATTATAGAACAATTTTCATTTTGTAAGAATACATCCATCAGAAGAAATATACTATAAAGGTTAGATACGACTAAATGGCTTGAAATTTAGGCGCTTATTATGTACAGAGGAAAGGACAATGGAAGATAAAGACAGGAAAGGGGACAGTGATTTGTATACGCTAAGGCCTAAACAAAGTACTTCTATTACACCAGTCAAAATGTGAAATAATTGAAAGTCAACACACTTGCATTTCTTCTCCTAGCCTTTTTAAATTTGATGAATTAAGTAGATATATTGAAATGATTCCATGAATAAAATGCTTCCTTTATTTTTTTCTCAGTTAATTCTGTGAGCTGTGTTTATTAAAATGCTTCATATGAAATTGTTTTAATGCTTTTAGGTGCATCGTCAGGCTGTTAATGCCGTGTTACATCAGCAGTTAATGCCGTATTAAAAGCACAGGCATTAAAGATTTCCGGGGGCGGGGGGAAGAAGAGCCGTAGCCATGTGCCATTTTTGACACTGATGGATAAATGTCCCACTCAGCTCCTGACAACTTTTTCTCAGGGGAGCCTTGCCTGATTCAGAAAAAATACACAAGTCAGCTTCTTGGGAAGTGCTTAGAGAGCTAACAGACAGTCTTCTAGAAATTCTAGACTTGAACAGGTTACCCAGGGAAGTTGTGGAAGTCCCCTCCCCAGAAGTGTCCAAGGCCAGCTTGAATGGAGCAACCTGATCTAATGGGAGGTGTCCCTGCCCATGGCAGGGGGGTGAGGAACTAGATGATCTTTAAAATCCCTTCTAGGCCAAACCATTCTCTGAAGGTAAGGAAAATACAGTAATCAAATGCATATGTAACTACAATTGTGGGTTGTCTTTTCTGAGTACATGAAAAATGAGGATGGATTTTCCTGTTGCACAGATTCTGCATCTAATCATAGAATCATAGAATGGCCTAGACTGGAAGGGACCTTAGAGATCATCTAGTCCAACCTCCCTGTTGTGGGCAGGGACGCCACCTCTCGACTAGACCAGGCAACACATGGGGACTGAGCGGGAACTATTGACAGTGCAGCAAATAGTCAGTTTAGCGTATTTGCATGAATATAGAAGAAATGATAGTATAGGACACTGGAGCTATAGACTACCTGAACTTCTGTCTTCAGCTATATCTGAGTGGTTAGATATTCCAGAGACTATGGTTCCTCATCTCTTACTCTCCCACTCCTGACGCTACCAGGGCTTGGAAAACACCACAGCATTTGGGGAGAAGTGTACGCCTCGCAGAAGGTGCTGTGCTTCCAGCTGCTGACAGTGGCCCCAGCGGCATCCTTGGGCTGCCTCTGCTTTGTTTCATGCTCCTCCCTGGCCATGGGCTTCTGCTTGGCTAAGGCACATCAGTAGATTGTGTGCCTTTCGTTAGGGGAGCCAGGGGCATAATCAGTTCTGAAAAAAAATCCACTAGCTCAGGCAATGCCCTTTGTTTATAATTATAGATATATATATTTATCTTTTTCTATCAGGAAAAGTAGACCAGGACAGAGAATCCTTAAGTATACAAAACCAAATTAAGCTGAAGTAGATTGAGAGAAATCATAAAATGGGAATACTGCTCTTTATTTTTAATGGGAATTGCTCTTCATCCTAATTCAGTTTTCTGAAAGCAATGGTGGAACAGCTGGCAGACTGAATGTGTTCATTTTAACCCTGGAAAGTGACAGCTCCAGTATAGTGGTCCTAGCTGGACACTGGGAGGGCCATTCATTATTAGATTATTGGAGTAATCTCCTGTAGGAAGCAATTTGGAATGACTGCAATCTGTCTGCCTGTCTTATTTTTAAATAACATTGTTTTGTGTAAGCTGCATGAAATCATTGCATGCATGATAAGCTGCTTACTGCAGAACTCATAAAAAAAATAGATGCTGTGAGTTTGCAGTAGGCATGTGGAAATGTTCACATTTTTCATGCCTTCAAACTTATTTAATAAATATAATTTGCTTACTAACTGGTAAGAGACACCACAGAGGGCAAATTTCAGTGACACTAATAATGTTTAAACCCTCAAAACCAGGTTAAATTATAAAAATATTGTTTCTGGCTTTCTGGGGTCCTCATGGCCCTTGTGGCCCGGTGCCATCACACAGCAGTTCCTTTGTCCTGTCCGTGCCATCAAGGGACAAGCTGTAGACCAACTTCACCGTGTAATTAGCTTTATGTTTTTATGTCAACTCTGTTGTCGTATTACTGCATTGCCTTACATCTGTGAGTATGTTTACCTATAGAGGAATGAAAATGCTTTTTTTCCCTTTTAATAACTGAGGAAATGAGTCAGAATATGAGTGATATATCTGCCATTGGGCTACAGCTCTACTTTAGTATGAGAAACTGAACCATGGTTTTTTTACATCCCGGACTCATATCTTTACCCAGCAGTAATACACCCCTTGACTTGTCTCACTCTCCTGAACTAGGAACAGCAAAAATGCAATACTTTACTTAATGAACACTGCTCTCCCTCTCACCACTAGAAATGCCAGGTGGACTGTATTGTTTTTCAGTCCCCGTAGGAAAAAGAAATGTCCACCCAGGGTGATGTTCCTGGTTTGCATGCACAGACAGCACGACTTGCTTTCTGATCTTGTCTCAGTGACACACTGCAGCAATGAGAAAAGCCTGTAGAGAACTGAAAGTTGAGAAATATTACTTCACTCTTTATGAGGACCTGCATCTATTGATAAGCTGCTTCTGAAAAGGTGTACGAATATATGATACCAGTGGTACAAAAGTTAATACAGAGAACTGTTTGTCATAGATTTCAAAGGGCTTAAAGAAAAAAGGGGAGGGGGAGAGAGAAGGTAATCAGACATCGGTTCCCAGAGCTGTTAGCATTGGCTGAGTCCACAGAGGTCACCACACTATCAGTTTTCTTTCTTCATCATCTCTCAATCAGGTCTGTATTCACCTTTACAAGAAGAGTGACTTGTGTAAACCACATTGTAAGATAAGTCTGAAATCTGGAAGCCTTTTAATATAATGACAGCCTCTTTTTCCCTTTAGGCGATAAGGTTAAAGGACAATCTCCAAACTCCAACAATTTCCTTTCCTTTGCTTTCCTTCCTGAAAGGCCATTATTTAAGAATGAAGTGATTGACCCACATAACAAAGCTTATTAATAACCTCTTTGTGAACAGGACAATAATAGTTAAAACATTTTTACTAGATAGCAGAAATTAATTTGATATTAATTATGTAATTCCAAGGTCATAGTAAAATCTTTTGCTTGTGTATAATTAGTATTTCTGTTTACCAACAGGAATAAGGAAAAAGAAACATCAAAGCAAGACTTCTACAGTTTGATTTGTATTCCCCACTACCAGCTCTAGCCCTGTCTGTCTTTGATTTTAATGGAGTTATGCTTGATGAACGATAGCGCATTTTATACACTGCAAAGCACCTGTTTACAAATTTTTGGCCATTGTAATGAAGCACTTTTCAAACATCTGGACTAACAACTCAGGCCTGCAAAATCTTTAGCAAAAGCATAATTTTTCATGTGAATCACCATATTGATATTTGTGAGCCAATGTAGATGAAACATTACGGCCCCTTCACTACACTCAAGATCGTAGTTCAAGTGCTGTTGGAAAGGATCTTTTTGATATGCCAGACAAGAAGGATCATACTCTCCAGATGATCCTCCTGAATGAGGATCGCTTATGAAATATTCCTGAGGAAGGTGGGGAGCAGTGTGATCTAGGTTAGCCTCACTCTTTGAAGGTACAGGGACAATCCTGAATTTCCCAGTTACATGGATCTGTGTGAGTTTTCTTGAGATGATGGGGGTTTTTTTGAGTGCCTCTACATCCAGCATTTCGCTTGGATTAAGTTTGCCCTTCCAAGGCGAATTACCCCATTGTCCTCACTTATTATACTTCAGTTTGCATTGTGAATCGGTTGCAAAGCACACGGAAGGGATTCCTTTCAGATGAAGCTTGCTTAGTTGGTGGGTTTCAGGAGTGCCCCACATGCCCCTCAGTCCCTGCGGGATGTTTAGTCCAAGGGGCTGCTCTGGAGCAGGTCTGAAGTAAAAGCCCTGGGAATCAGTTAATATGGGTGGATGTCAGATCTGCAGCACTCTGTCTACAGGTCAGCTCCTGCTGGGCTGCAGCATTTGCTAATATACATATAGCTTTCATTCGTTATTTTTTCTTCAGAAGAGTAAAACTTTCATATAAGCCACTGTACCACATCTGATTGTAATATATATTCTGGAGGGGGACATGCATAGCAAAGGTTGTCCAGGGAATTAATTGAAACAGCTGACTGCACTGGGTTTATCATTATCATTTGCAAGTGGTGTTGGATTAAAAACAATACAGCAAATAAACCCCTCTACTTACCTCAAAAAGCTGCACAAACCCAAATTACATTTGTTACTTGATGAAAGACCATTATCATCCAAAATGGATTCATTTGTCTTGCAAAAAACCAGTATTTCGATCCCTGTTTGATGAAAAATGTATTAAAGATTTTGAAAAGCCGAGGATTTTTTTCCTTCCTTGGATATACGTTTGTCAGTGCTGTATCTACGCCAGAACAGAACACAGTGAATGATACGCTGTTGCAATTGTAAAAATGCTTGTTATATGATCTTCGCTCTTACGAATTTTATTGTAGTGTGTTCGTTATGCCAGTAAAGCTATTGCAGAATAGAGCATATAAAGCAGATGCTACAGAATTCAATGGCAAATGTTAAATTAAAATATAATTTGTGACTGCTAAAATATGTAAAAGTTTTTTAATTTTTTTTTTTTTGGTTTTGAAGATTCACTAGTTTGGCACTGAGGACTATAGACTTGATAGATTTGGAGGAACAAAATGTGCAGACAGGTGTGCACTTGCTTCATTGAAATTTAAATTAGTTATGAATTCTCAGGAGTGAAGTCAGCCCCTTCCGTTAAGAGTGTTTCGTGGAATTTCATACAGACATAGAGTTGCAGTTGCCTGTGGTTATATTTGTATTTGTTTTGTGTTGTGAAAGGACTGATATCAGATCTTAGCACAGTCAGGAGGCTTGCTATAATGTGTATTTAATTGAGATTGTGGAGACCAATTTTCTTTTAATGCATTTGGAGACTTATTTTATGGTTAATTTTTGTCTAAGTGCACAGAAATTCCAAGCATTGTCTTCCCAATCCCAACATAAAATCATTGATGAGGTAGTGCACAGGGATCTCCGTCGTGGTCAGTAGGAATTCAGTCTGCCTCGTCTGTGGGTGGAGGTTTTGGATGGCCAGTATTTTATGTGACGGGCTATTGAAGACTCCGGAGCTCAGTTTCTTCCCAGCCTCTCTGTCAAGGTTGTCTAATTCAGAGGAGCCATTCAGCCACATACTGTTATTTTTCATTTCAAAGAGATTTTTCAACCACTCAGTCTTGCTCTGTTACACACATTTCTGTAACTGGTGCTTGAGGTGGGGGATTTTGGCTATAGTTCTTAGATTTTAGTTCTGAGAGAGTTGAGACACAAACTTTCATTAGTTTTAAAGGCTTGTTGTCTCCCAAGACATGTCTTGCAAACCTAAATTCCACTTAGTTTCTGGATGCTAATCTGTGCTGTAGGAGAAAAGGTGGATGCAAGTGGGAGACTTGAGACCATGAGTACTTTTCAATAAAATATTGTCATTTAGAATTGTACAAGTTATTTTGTCTGCCACATTAAACAGAATGGCAGTAGAGAATAGCAGTAGAGTGCATTTTAAATGGATTAAGAATTGGCAGATTGACAGAGTTTAAAGTGTAGTTATCAGTGAGAAGTTACAGTGTCATAAGGGTGAGCTGTGGGTCCAGCACTACCTGGTATGTTTGTTAGTGAACTCAAAGTAAATCACTCCTGCTGA
>NW_009692670.1:47803-100806 GCF_000703405.1 Apaloderma vittatum
GTAAATGATGGTAAGATCCTCATGTGAGTAAAAATAATTTGTACATCTGTCTGTGTCATGTACACCAACAATATGGACCTATATGCACTCAAGATGATTTTATATTTCTTTTAAGACAGCAAAATAAATACCCTTTACCTAACAGCTCCTACAGCTGTTAAAGCGGAGGAAGCAGCAGAGAAATGACATTTTGCTCAGGATGTGGAACTGATAGGATCAGAACAGGAATACTGTTTCTAGTTGAGATGTCCACACTGTTGAAAGCATATAAGAAAAATTCAGATGGTGAAGGGAGAACTCATACGTAGATTTGAAAGACTTGAGAAAATGCCTTTGGGTAGGGGAAACTGCATTTGCATTGGACAGCTTTTGGTTAAAAACCATAAATAAACCACTAGCCAGTAAGCTGCAGAACTGTGCCCCTATCCGTCCTTCTCACTTACCTAATGAATTCTCATTTATTTTATATAATTTCAGTAAAGAAGGAGGAATATGCTTCCTAAATAAAAATAATCTAAAACCTGATGCATTGGCAGCATTGTTAATGGGAGACAGTTGATGGAATGTAATACGTTTTTGGAGAAGATGGATTAAAAAGGTGTTTTCCATGTCTTGACTGAATATTACTCAGTTCCTAGATAAAAAAATGTTTCTGCCGAACTGACTGAGAACAGAAGCTCTTGGTCCAGTTTCTGCTTTGAGATGCCTGTATTGTGACCCATAGAGGACTTCAGCTGTGGGACAGTTAATTTATTGATCTGGCCTGGAGCTTTATTGGTAGGTGTCAGGATGCTCAGCTCTGGCTCTATAATGAATGCACAGAAGCAGAAGTTAAAGCACCTAGAGAAAGAAAATATTAAAAAGTAAGATTCTTTGCTGTTTAGGGGTCCCCTGTGTTTAGGCAGTAATTGGGGGCTTTCAAGATCACAATTTTGACTGCAGGCCCTCAGGAATTGAAAACATTTATTTGGAAGGCTGAAGGCTCAGTGTTTCAGTCTGATGGCCCCCCCTAAAATTGATTGTACTCTCCTGATTATTCATCCGTATCTGCCACCAAGTGAAACCTTTTTCATGCATTTATTATTTTGACGACTAAGTAATACTGAACACTCTTCTCCCAGAGACGTAGAAAAGACAGTGTCTCAGAATGATTGACATCTCTCTATCTACCAACTGCAGAGAGTGTTAAAGTGGTAGATTACTTTTCCACAAGCTACAGAAAGTGGAAGGTTCATTCCAGGAACGTGACCAATAGCTCAGTACGGTGAAAGGCCAGGGTCTTGTGTGTGTGTTATAGCCAGTCAAGCAGTTCAGCAGTGTAGCCTTTGTGCTCTTGGAAAAAAACAAACCTAAAACCCAAGCATATGTGTATTGGGTTGTCGTTATTACTCACATGCTGATTGGTTCCTCAAATTCACTGAAGAAATCCTAGGTCAGTGCGGGATGTGTAAGTACAAAGGTGTGTTTTGTGGTTGTCAGAGTATGCCCCATTCGTTCTGTGTGTTAACTGTGCCCGCAGTTACACAAGGCTCTTGCAGTAAATACACCTTCTCTGAAGAGTCCACCTGAAGGAATCAAAGAAGGAGAACAAGGAGGAGAAGCTTGTAACTCAACTTTATATTCAAGCTCTTCATATCTGTGGACTTCTTTTTCAAAACAAGGAGCAATTGAATTGTGTTCACTTCCTGTGAAACCTGGCTACTCTTAGCAGTGCTCACAGAAAATTGCAGTTTGTTTTTTCTTTACTGAAAGGTCTGGGTTGTTGAATGGCTCTCAGACTTGCTTTTATCCTATTACATGTTATCCGGTTGTTGAAGGTGCAGTTTGACATTTGGGGTGAAAAACCTTAAAATTTCACTCAAAAATGTTTCTCTCTATCTTTTATGTTCCCAGAATGGCTTTTATTTTTTGTTTTCTTAAATCGAAACAGCCATGTAGAGCGTATTACTGGTTAGGCTCAATCTTTGTATATTTGTGTGCTAAAGTATTGCAGTAATAGCAAGGAGCTAGTCTAAAGGTAGCTGTAGCTGTGGACACTACTCAAATCACAAAAAAAAAGTGTGGTCACTTGTCAACAAACGCACTGATACTCTTCTGCTGATTGGCTGAAAAATCATGTCAATGCTCCTAATGCTCGTGGGGGAAAGCACTTTTCATCTTGCACAGCCGCAGACATTTTGTTCTGTACAACGTGTTCTCTTTGTTTTGTGAATTAACCTTGAGCCCTGGTGCTCTGTCTGGGAGCTGGAAACAGAGCCTGGATTAGTGATACTCTCTTGAAGACTAAGTTTCTAAAGAAGTTAGGAAAAACCCCCAAACGCTTCCATCTGCAGTAGACTGGTGTTGGACTGGCATGTGAAAATCTTTCCTCAGGCTAATCTTAGTGCTGGACTTCAAAGATGAGAGTGGACATCTTATCAGAGATAAAGAATTCCCACAGTTGATATAATAAGTTATTTAAAATTGGAATTCAGTTCGAAGTCTGCAATGTGTAGAGGCCAGGCTGAAATCTCATTATTGGAAACTTTCCAGTTGCAAACTTCTCCCGCTTCTGTGGTGTTCCACACAAAAGAGAGAGCTATATAGACTTGCTTCTTGGAAGGAAGTAACAATTGTCAAAGTCAACAAGTGCCTATAAATATGACTAAGCTGAGACATGACCATGAGCATTTAGCACATTTGCTTAGAAAATGTTCTGCTCTAGAGTGAAATTCACTTCTAGAGGAATTAGGCAGTCAACAAAAGCACCCCTTACACCATGTTTAGAAGATATAAATTCTGCATAGCATTTCTGCCAACACCTAGCAGCACACAGGTATTTCAAAGTTAAAGTACTGTCAATTTTTCACCTTTTTTTTTTTAAAAAAAATTGATTAAACCCACTCAAACTGCAAGATTTGTTCTGATGTGGTTACTCTTTTGACATTTAAAACAAGGAGCCTATAAACAAGAGGCATATCTAGAGCTAATGTTAATTTGCATAGTGTCAATTAAGTTAATGATGGCATTGTAGTGAATTATATCACTGATCTAATTCTGTAATTAACTTGTATCTTTGTACCTTTATTTTAAGTAGGCAGGGGGAAGGATATTTTTAATTATGTTTGGAAAGTATCAGTGAAACTAAGAACATCAGATCATCATCTTAGACTATCATAGACTTTGAAATATGAGAAAATCTAGAGCCTTAAACATGCCAGTTACAGGACTGATTGGAAGCAAAGAAGTTTGCACTTCGTTTTTAAAAAATACAGTCAAATCAATAACTATATTGAGCTTGAACTTGAATCAGTCTTTGCTGATTAAGTGCAATTACCATAGCTTTGAAACCAGTTCCAAATGCTGAAAACCCTGTTTTGTTCTTCTGTTGATTGCTCTTACAAGTCTGTCTCAGTGGCTTCTGTTAGAACGAAGTATCACCACTAGTGATGATAAAGTAGATTTCACTGCCAGTGCAAGGCTAAGTGATTAAAATTTAGTAGTGAAGCGTGCTCTGATAACTCATGCCTTTTTTCCTTTTCAAGTTCTGAATACATCATTTTGGGGGGAAATTGAAATAGAGTGAGGCGTAAAATCATAGGAGAGATACATATTGGGAAGAAAGGAGTTTCCTGTACTTTTTTTTGAGCGTTTGGAGCTGATACAGCAAATTAGTTATTATTCATGGCAGTTCTGTAAACAAAGCTGACAGCAATAAAATATGTGATTAATAGACTGTTCCTTAAGAAGATAATCAAAAATGAATAAATAGATAATACCTAGGTAGTATTCCAATCTGCACGTATGTATTAAATACTACTGAAAATTAATTCTTGCTTTATCTCTGCTTTGATTGCATCTCAAATAATAAAACTTAGGTCTCATCTTGAGCTCCCACCTCGAATTTGCCTGTTTCTGTGTGTGCACTCGATCACTGCAATACTAATATTATTGCTTGATACTAAGCTTTGTGTAATTGTTCTCAGCCTGCTTATTCCTATTGATCAGCGTGAACAGGATTTCAATTGTGTTCAGAATAGTTGTATTCCCTCCCAGTTTGGGATTTCATGCACGTTTGAGTGACATAATAGCTGCATTATACAAGCACACTGTAGTTCTGCAAGTGTTATCATGGATGGATCATAATGGGTTTGCATCGTAGTTTTGTGACATACAACTAGTAGGGAGAAACATAACAGGAGCAGTCATTGTGAGCAACTGCTGTGCTCTTCTGGAAACAAATAGCACGAAACACCGTGGTTCCTTACTCTTCCATATTACAGCACCGCTATAAATCACTGCAGAGATTGGGATAATTGCTGGTATGTGTGATGGCCCAAACCTACTTGTATTATAAGACCCTGAGATTTCAAGTCTCCTACCGTTTTTTGGAGGATAAAGACAATTCTGCAGATAACTCAGAAAAGGTGTTCTTCCCTATTTGTTCCCCTAGCTCAACCTGCATGTGATAATTATGCTTAAGAATCCGTGAGTAAAACTGTGTTACCATGTTAATGTCCTAAAATTGTCTGTTTTAATAGCTATGAGCTTGTAACTGATATTTTTAAAGATCTGTCACATGCTGTAGGCTACAACAGTACTATGTAATCGTATATAGGAAGATCTTTTTGAAGATGAAAGTAAAAACCTGCAAAATAATCTTTGTAAAATAATTGTGTTACCTGTAGCAAGTCAGAAAGTGGCATAAAAACATTTTTTGAGGAGAGCATCAGTGCTTGCAAACTTTATCCTTGCAACGCATAAGAGGTAAGCGTATACATAGGAGACTATTCTTAATAGAAACATAATTTCAAATCTGACTCTGCTTTTCCTGATTATAGTGGGGCTGTCCTTGGAAATTCTGAGTGTTCAATTATTACTATCTATCTACTCAAAGAAATGTTCTGTCATTTGTGGTGATTGTGTATCTAATATACAGATACCAAATCTGGTTTTTTGTGTTTCGTGACCATTCTGATATATTGTAGATGAAACTATGTCTGAAAACATGGTTATTGTTCAATTTTCTTTGTTCGTACTCAAAAAAAGGTGATGATCACTTCTGATGGTGGTGAAGTGATGTACTTTCAGGCAGCACAGCCTGAAATTCTGGGGAAAGTGCCCAGCACACTGTGCAGCCAGCATTTCTGAGAATGCATTATTGCTAGAAACAAAAGTAGCATGAATTATTTACCTAGAAATATTAAACTGGCTTGAGAACACTGCTGGAAATAGAGGGAATTCTGGACCTTGTGAATCATTCATGAAGCTTTATTTAACACAGACTTCTTTTTGTCCTCACAGACCAGTGAATCGTATTTTATAATTTTTAGGATATTTCTGTGTGTTTTGTTCTACTCGTAAATTGGTGGGGTTTTCAATGCCTTCTGAGGAAGCACTGATCAGCAAAGCTATGATTTAGTGTTGACTCCTGAATAACCGCTTGCTTTCTGCGCAAGTAAGGAGGTATGGAAAGAGGCACAGTGATGTGGTGAAGGAAGAGGAGGTGTGTTACAGTTTCTGTTTGATCCTGTACTTTTATGGGTACTGGAAGCTGTGGCAACCCAGGAACTTAACCCGTGGGTAGTATGCTCTTTAGCTACTTCTGACGTTTGCTCAGCAGCTCCCGCAAGTATGCCATTGTCTTCTATGCTGCTTTTTCACAAATCTGAAATGAAGCTACAAGTTATGTATAAGGATTTTACTGAGCAGCCTGTTAAAATCTGTCTCATCTCCTTCAGTAACAGTGAAAAGCTATTTGTGTCAGCAGTTGTTCTTTTATCAGGTCATCCCAGAGGTTATCTCAAACAGGGGTGTGGACTGTTGCACAGTATTTTAGCACATATGGTACTCTCTCTTCTTGTGAGTGGGCTACATAAATGCTGTCTTAGAACATGTGGTGAAACATCTTTAGTGATGAAGTTTGATCCATGTCTCCAAATAGGAACAAAAAAGTCTTTCATTTAATTTATATGAAATTCAGGTTAAATTTTTAGAGCTGTGTTCACCCCACAACTGTTATTTATATGTAGACATTAGAACTACTGATATGAAAAGTGTTGTTGGTTAGTCTTCAATCATTCATTCTTCAATTCTTCGTTCATTCTTCAATTATGAAAAAATGCAAACCAAACAACCCTAAATACTGTAATGTTTACTTATTTGTCCTGAGATTTTATTACAATTATTACTTAATGTGACGAGAAATTTGTTTTGATATGTGTGAATATTTATACTGTTAACATTTGGAGATGCATCAGCTACTGCTGATTGGGTAAAGTTCAAATGTGAGCTTCTAATAATCTGCTTGGGACATTTAAGTGTTTAATAGTTTCAAGATCTTGAAGGCTTCGTCGGTGCAAGGATAAAAGGCAAAACAGTGAGCTGCTTTGGAACCCCAATGCAAACACTTGGTGCTTTGTGTGATAAGGAGCGAAGGGTGTTTTCCAGCCTGAACAATTCTATGTTCTATGATATCACTGGGGACCGTGGGGCTTTTCCTCCAAAATCAGTGCTCCCTTCTGGAATGCTCTTTGTTCAGATACTTGCCAGCACATATTAAGACTTTGAGGTTTTTTTTTTTACTAAGGAGACGCAACTTGAGAGCACAGGGGACTGAGTTGAAGTCCACTAAGGTCCCTGGAAGTACTTCTGAGGGCTGTGCTTTGGCCCCGTGACTTCCAGAGATGCCATCAATGCCTGTTTTTCTGTATGAGGCCTACAGGCTGGGATAAGACCCTCTCTCACAATGTTTGGAGTTTTGCCATTATGGATCAAAATAAGACACTATTTCATTTACATGAATCGTGGCCATTTTGTCATACTCTACTAAAGGAAATGTGGTAATATAAGGAAAGAAAACCCAAGGAATCATGGCTGGATTTGAGGAAAAGAAGATAAATACTAGAAATATCAAAACTTTCAGTTTTCAGTGAAAGTCTTCCTCTTCTCCTGGATTGAAGAAGAGTTCTGACTGCTGTTTACCATGAGGTACTAGAGATCACAATAACATCCTGAGTCTTGATTCTGGACCTATCATATCACACAGAATTGCAGAATCACAGAATGTTCGGGGTTGGAAGGGACCTCAAAAGATCATCTAGTCCAGCCCCCCTGCCAGAGCAGGATCACCCAGAGCAGGTCACACAGGAATGCGCTCCGGAGGGCTTTGAAAGTCTCCAGAGAAGGAGACTCCACAACCTCTCTGGGCAACCTGTGCCAGGGCTCCATCACCCTCACAGTGAAAAACTTTTTCCTAATGTTTTTATGTTCCATCTTGTATCTGTTGCCCCTTGTCCTGTCACTGGACAACACTGAGAAGAGCCTGGCTCTGTCCTCCTGACGCTCACCCTTTACATATTTATAAACATGAATGAGGTCACCCCTCAGCCTCCTCTTCTCCTCTTTCATTTCCTGAACAGGAAAAAACACTTGAATATATTTAAAGGCAGTCTAACTCTTCCTGTGAAAGAGGGGAATAGAAGTGACCTGTAGTCCATGCATTCCAGGGAGAGAATAGAAAAACATAAACAGTAATTAATTTCTACTGATATCGTTAATTTCTTCTACTCCCGTGAGAACCCTCAGCAGTAGTGAGAAAAGCTTTGATCTTTACTCTCTGCTGCTTACACAGTTGTTCTTCCTTAGATTTGTCAAGGCAGATATCACTGAAAGGAGAGGCTTTTAATCATCCCAATTAGCAAGGGAGTACAGTCTCCTATGTAACTCCTTCTAACAGCAGTTCGTTAATATCAAGTGATGCATACAATACATACAATATGATATGTATTTGTCATCATCATCATCATCATGGCTAGGCTTCGTGAACAAAGATATAGGAAAGGCTCTACGCACACTTGCTACAAGCACGCTGATGGCTAAAAAGGCCGATGCGGGATAGGCAAGTCCAGTTGCAAAAGGCACAGCGGAAGGTCTCCTTAGCCGGTATGGTGAGGCACGGTTCTTTCTGCGTTGTCTTTTCTCCTCGAGACTAATTCTATGTGCATTCTCAAAGGAGGCAGCAGCGTTATGGATGGTATGGACCAGAGTGGACCACTGATGGTAGACAATATGGCCAAAACTGAGGTGTTGTTTCAGAGTCCTTGTATCTCCTCTTTGGGGCTCCTCTGTTGCGGCAGGCGGGGGCGCGGTTAAGTGACGAGTTCACCCCAGACCACAACCTTAGGGAGGTGGTGATCCTCCATCCTGGAGACGTGCCCTGTCCAGCGCAGCTGCGTCCTCAGCAGCATGGCCTCAATACTGGTGACCCCTGCCTGTTCAAGGACAGTGACATTAGTCACGTAGTCAGTCCAGTGCATGTTTAGGATTGTATGGAGGCAGCGCTTCAAGGCGTTCGAGGAGTCACAGGTGGTGGCAGTAGATGACCCATGATTCAGACCCATGGAAAAGAATAGATAGTACAATGGCTCTGTAGACACTAATCTTTGTATTTGTGATGTATATGTGATGCCTATGGAAATACACTGGTTTTATCCTCCAGCTAATACTAGACTTCATTATAGGGTTTGTTTTAGTGCATCTCCAGAGAAGCATATGCATTGTGTTTCTGCATTCACTGCCTGTATGGTGTTCCTATCTCTATGAATTAATTATTCTTCCTGAATAAAATTGAGAAAATTAGGTTGAAGAGTATGATTACTCCAGCACCTGTATGACTGGAGCCTCTCTGGAAGTCTTTTCTGCCTCTGTTCACAGGACTGATTGATTCAAAATGTAGTTGCAGTTCTCAGTTCTTTTTCAAGAGATGTGTGCAGTTAAAGCAAGGTTTGGCTGTTGTGGGTGCTGAAGTGACTGTATTTTGTCCTTTCTGATAATGGTAAAAAGGTTGCTCATTTTCGTTAGTAAAAATTAGCTCATTTCAGCTGAAAAGCAGACTGCAGTGAGTGATTGTTTTTCTATAGCAGCCGGACTGAAGAAAGACAGAGATGTGCATTTGCCTATATGTAAAATGCTGATTGTGAAACAACTCAGAGATCAAGGGTTTTCATCAAAGTGCAAATGTCCTTTGAAGTAAATGAGGCTTTTAGTTGTTTTGAACAAATGTAAAGGTCTGATTCGCTAAGGGTTTTAGGAACAATTCATGAAGCAGGAAAGGAGACAGTTTCTTTGTATCTTGCAGTTTTTGGGACATTAGTTAGAGATGTGATAAATATCTTTTAAATCTTTTTGTATCAATCATCCTGAAAAGTTAGGACCAATCCACTCAAGGATTAAGAGAGAGACAGATTACCTGTAAAGTCAGTCACATCCCACTTCCTACAACTTGACTTAAAGCCGTTCCAGTTGACAGTGAGGTTATTTGAACCTGAATTTCATGCTTGCCAGGTGACTGTTCTACCTCTAATGCCAGAAGGCATAGAATTGAAACATTAGCAGCTGAAGCAAGCATCTTGAACTCTTTTATTTTCAAAGTAAATAAGTGGGGCTTTTTTTTCCCTCTTTTCTGTCTGCAAAATACTTCCTTCTTTTAATGATCAAATAAAGTATGGTTTGCCCAGTTCCAAGGTGCCTCTAGCTTGTGCCATTGACTTAACTTTTCTTCTCTTTCAGAACTCCAAAATAATCCTTTGGAAAATTTATGAAGACTGCTAACTGTAAATTTATGATAATACCACATTTTATTTTTTGTTCCTCTACCTTGTAGTCAGTTACCATTGTACCATTTGTACAGCTTTTTCAGACTTCAGCCTTCAGCCTTTTAGTCAAAACTGATAAGGGTTGAAGGTTCAGGAATCTTCACTCATCACTGCATGTCTCGGGAAAAAGTCAGGTATCTCCTCTATCTCTGTAAAACCATCATTAAAAACAGGGTGTCATTAAAATAAAGGTAGGAAATTAAAGCATATTGTCACTGCTTCTGTTATATAATAATGTCACTGCTTCTGTTTGGTGCTGGTCTCTTCTCACAGGTACTTAGGGACAGAACCAGGGGGAATGGTTGCAAGTTGCAACAGGGCAAGTTTAGGCTGGATATTAGGAAGAAATTCTTCACAGAAGGAGCGGTCAGACACTGGAACAGACTGCCTAGGGAGGTAGTTGAGTCGCCATCCCTGGGTGTGTTCAAGTGTTGTTTAGATGTGGTGTTGGGTGATATGGTTTAGGGGTGACCTTGTAGTGTAGGGTTAATGGTTGGACTCGATGATCCCAAGGGTCTTTTCCAACCTGAATTGTTCTGTGATTCTGTTCTATGAGTCTATACTCGATGCTAAGACCACTTTTTCATACCTGGGGAAGAAGTGATAATGATATATTTGCTGTGTATATATCGTATAAGATACTCCTTCCTGTTAAAAGAAATATTACAGGATAGCGTGTGAATGATATGCAAATTACAGTATACAATCTGAAGAGAGTAAAACTGAATTGTGTGGATCACTGGAAGGTTTTAGATAATGTCCTCAGCATTTCAGATTGCCAATGCTGGGTTGCAAGCTGTAAGCACCTATTTTGTCTCTCTTGGACTAAAACTGTTACCTGCAGGGGTTATTGACATGAGTACTCAGTTAAGTTGGATGTACCGTTCATCTCAAATCAAGTTTAATCTCAATGCCATGTGCCTTTTACTTAAATGATTATAGTCCGTGTGGCTACCTTACATCACTACTGGGGTAATCTGTGCTAAGAAATTAGGTGTGTGGTTAGGAGCTAGATACCAAGTGGTAGAGACATGCGTTAAAACCCTCCAAGTGGCCTTATTTAATGGGAAGTCTGCCTGATGTTATCATACACCATATTAAGTTGATTAGAATGTAGTTTTAAAGGCAAGAATACAATGGAGATATTACATGTGGCACTATATAAAGTGCTGCGCATAGAAAATAATGAGGCTAAAGTCATTGCCAAATTGCAAAAACCAGTGATGAAAGTCACACAGCTGATGTGTTGTTGGTTCTGCAGGAAATGCACATTTTAATTTTACAGCAGTAGCTGCACAGAAGTCACTATACTTCCCTTCATGGCATTTGCCACCATAATTCTGTCAAAGCTGTTACATGATTTAGGAGAGAACATCACTCCCCCACCATTTATTTATACTTCATGTAAAAGTGCTGTCCTTGTGCAGCCTCCCACCGTAATGTGTTCATGACTAAGTCCTTGATTTTGCATGCAGACTCCAACACCTTCATCTCTGCTGAAGGTTTGCTGGGATCTCTTCCAGGATCACTCTTGACAAATGTCTAGGGGAGCCACTCAGATATCTTTTCCATCTATTGAAAAATAGCAGTATGAGGAAGGAAAGGTTTGTCAGTTCATTTTGCCTCCATTAGATTTGAAGAGACTGTGGAATGTTTGCCTGTAAGTATGTATTTGCTTTTGAAATTGAGTGAACTGACTTTTTACTTTAGTCTCTTCTAATTGCCGCCCATGAATTTCCTGTAATGCTCAAACATTACCTGCATGGATTGTCTGTGAATACTAATATCTCTTAATATTGACTGAATACAAAATTTAACTGTTACATTTTACAGAAATATGTTGAATTGCTCTGTCTCTCTGTGTTACACAAATCACCAGTTGGTGAAGGAAACAATCTCTTATGTCTTCTGTAATAAGAGGAAGACTCTTAGAGTTAGCAGTTTTCTGTGAGGAGGGGAATATTTATTTAACAAATTCACTGATGAGCTTTACAATCAAATGGATGCAAGAATTTTGACATGATGTATTTGTAATTGAGCAAATACCAAACTCTTATCTTTTGATCTAGATTGTAAATGTCTATTCTGGTTCTGTCGCAGGCAATACTGGTTATCTTCTGCAGCATAGTCCCCAAATCTTTTCCAGTCTGCATATAAATAAGAGTTTCTGTATGACTTCATGCAAAAGATACTTTCCACCGAGATGAAGCACATTTGGAAATACATTTTATGATTGACTGTCCTCCGTAAGGGCATCTCCTTCTTTTCCTCATTTATTAGCTACTAATTCTTTACTTTGGATATGGTGTGTCTGACAGTTGGGCCTTGTTTTGTTTTGTTTATTTGTTGTTGCTTTTGGTTTAGTTTGTTTTATTTACATTGTAATTTGTTTGCTTACAGCTATGAGCTTTAGAGAGAAATTAAAAACTTCAAATTCTTCCTTTGTTACCATATGTAGCAAACTCTGACCAGAATTTTTCTGTCAGTTCTTGTGTCATCTTTAATGAGTTCATATGATCTTCTCTAAAAACCCCTGGATCTATGAATACCTTCATAGTATTAATGGGGTACTGACATATAGAAACAAGTACACATCTTACTATTGTTAAAAATGTTCCTCTAAGGTACTCTCTGCTTTGCATATATAATTCTGCCTTTTTAGCAGAATTTCTGGCTTTTTGATAGTTTATTTAATTAATGTGATGTATAAGAGGTCAGACTAGTGACTTTACCAGTCCCTTTTGGCATCAGTGTCAGTGTGTCTGGTCTCTGTAGGACTTTCTCTGGAGTTGTCTTCGGGTAACTGACTCAATAAAGTTACGTTACCCTTTTAGCTTGAGCCTTCAGTTTAGCTGGAAAAATATTTGACGTAAGTAGGACTAAACCTGCAGAAAAAATGAAAAAAAAGATTGGAAAAAGGAAGTTATCCAAGGGTTTTGCTAATAGTAAGAGCTTTAAATTTCTGCTTGATAAAGCCTAGAGCTATTGGAAAGAGCATCTCTTCACAGCAAAAACATACACAGAAGGAAAACTAGAAAAATGTTTTCCTATGCGTTCTTCTAGACTTGAATGCAATGCAGAATCACTCTTCCAGTACCTGTTTCCTGAGAAGGAATGACACCCTAAGCTGCTTATCTGAGCTCAAGTGTTTTGCATGTAGCAGTTCTGTCTTAATTACAGTGTATTACCAATGTAAGGACACATAGGCATCCAAAAGTCTATCATAATAACTGAATTAGAAATATCGGTCATCTTATTTGCTGTCTAAATGAAATATATGGCTTCTTTTAATCCTTCTGGCCATCAGAATTTTTAGTGCTATCTAATCAAGGTGTCAGAGGGCACTTCAGTCACTGCCAACGGCACCATGAGCAATCACAGAATAAAATACTTCTGGAGAACTCTGTTTCTGTACCCGAGCTGTTGAGGGAAATTTTTTCTGTTTGATGCAAAGCGAGGCAGGGTGCTTTTAGATCTGAAGTTGCTCTGGGTGACTGACAAAATACTCTGGATGTGAGTATGATGTAACTGATAAAGTACTGTCCTTGTCTGTGTTGAGATTTACTTTCGATGTTTTGCTTCTTTGACTTATCAGTCAGAAGTTGCTCTGATATATTAAACTTTTAAATATTTTAGTATTTCCTTTAAACCCATATATTGTTGAAATGATTCATTTAACAATTAAAAAAATCATTAAATTATATTTATAAAAGAAAAACATATTTAACAGGAAAAAGATCACTTTTTGCACTTCTTGAAATATTGACTCATTATATATTCGTTCGGCCAGCATCTCTAGTGCACAAGTAAACCCATCTGAATTGATGATCCTGATGTAGTCTGCACAATGTAGCTGATGTTTACTATTTCCTAATTATTTGTAGGAAATTTTACTGATTTTTTAACGGTGTCCGTAAATTGTCTGATCAAATATGTAAAAAATACATTGTATTTTGTTGAATGCTACAGCACTTTACCATTTAACCATGTTAGGATTTGCTAGCATTGTAGTATGTATCCCCCCCTCAGGTATGTGTATAACCAACCATCTATTTTAGAAATGAAAAATAAATGCAGTAGAATCTCAGATACTAATTAGAAGCAGTATTTAAAAATCCTGTACTTGGAAATAACTCTGTGCGGGAAGATTTCAAAGGCTTTTTGCCTTAAAAAGCCAACATTTTAGAAAATGCAAAATGCGGGTTACTTATTACATTACAATTTTTTCCATTGCTTGGTGGTATTCCTGAAGAAGAGTGCTCAATTTCCTATAAGACTGCAGAAGCATGGATGACAGCTTTTTTTCATATTTTTTTTTTGTAGCTAAAAATAAAAAAACTGTGTTTGATAGGTACTCCTATAATTACTGCTTATTTACTGAAAATAATGAATATATTTTTCTTTACATTGCTTGGTGTATACTTCCAATATTTTTTCTGGAAGCAGGAAGAAGAGTGATTAAGTCCTGCAGTAAGAGCCAGAGCCAAGCTGTGCCAAACTTTGTCACTGATGAGTTTCAAATATTTTGAAAGTTACATTTTTTTCCCAGCTGCTTTCCTTGCTGTAGGGAATAAGTAACCTGCTCTTGCCAAGAGCTAGCTACTTTCCTTTTTTTTTTTTTTAAATGAGAATTAATGCATTTGCCTCTCCTCTCCACAAGACCAAGTATGCCAAGCATGTCCTCCTCATTGAGCACAGACTATACTGCTGATACTTTAGGGAGCTTGGAAGCTTTCTTTCTCTGCCCTTCTGCTAAGGAAGAAATGTGAAGAGTCTTTTTTGGAGTCCTTGGTATCAGGCTAAGGGTTCTTGGCCCAAAATAGGCAACTAGGCATCTGCTTGGAACAAGATATACATTCTCTAATGTAGTAGTTATTTTCTTCTTAGGAAGTAGGTTCCTTCCTCAGAAACTTCATTTGTGGGTTCTTCTTGGAAGAAAAAAGTGAAATAGCTCTGCTGCCAATGCGGGGCTCTGCCTTTAAAGCTGATCCACTGTTTTTGCGGGTTTTTTTTGTCTCAGCTGAAAATAAGTGTTACAGTAAGAATGATGTTGTCCCTGTTTATTGTCTTTATTGTCATATTCACGGAAAATGCCACTGCAGAAAAAGAAATGTTTGCAGATGGAATTTGTGTGTGTCTGTGTGGAGGAGAGACATGCGCATGCACAGCCTAAGTAATAGAAATTGAGTAATCAGTCTTTAGATACATCATTGTATCACCTTACCTGTGACTTCTGGGGGCCCAAGTACTAAATGTCTTTCTGAGTCAAAATGAGCTATCTCTGAAGTATTTAGAATAGATTTAGCCCTGAGAACATAAGTAGCGTCACTAAATGGAGCCTTGCTAAAAGGTACTGCTCCTGAATATGTGAGGGGCTGAAAAAGGATGCGAGTTTACAACTTATGCTGCCCCTTTTTTTCCCCTCTACATAGAGAAAATTTTCCAATATGTTATGAAAACCTGTTTTTGGTATTGTGCATGTCTATGTCTTTGGCACAGGTCTATTTTTAAAAGTGTAGTGCAATCGTTTTGGTACAGAATACAAAAGATTCTTGAAGTCTGACCTACAGTGGTAGGGGAAGCCTCTTTGTGTTTCCTGCAGGCTGTTTGAAGGGAGACATGGGGCAATAAGGAAGAGCTAGCCAATTTTTTTAATATTCCTTTTTTTTTTTTTGTAGGCAATTAATGTTTTTATGCCATCCCTTGCAGCCTTCCTGGCCTGAGCTGTCAGCAATTACTGCTGTGCAGTTGTGAGACGTAACCTATCCCTACAGGTGGCCACAGCCTTGTGGGCTGGGTCTATATTTACTGACTCTTGTGAATCCAAAACACTTCCGTGACTCTGAGCAGGGCAGCAATAGCTGAACGTGTAAGTCTCTCATCATTGTTGGGTAGGGATTTTTTGAAGAAAACTTGCTTCCATATTTTTTTAGGGTATTTTTCTAAGCCCTTTACTGTTTTGGAAAGCTGATGGACTTGCAATTATAACCATTTGCTTCTTCATAGGTGTAATGTATAACATAAATATATTTCCTCTGTGCAAATCTATAATAACCAGAAGACAGTATTTGAGGTTATTTCCTATAATGGGTGAGGGAGAGATAGATGAAGCAGTTGTGCTGTGATCTTTCAAGATCACAAAGTGTTGAAACAACAGTGTAGGGCCACCGGTGTGTTTCTGGTATGCTGCATAAGCTTAGGTATAATTTTGTATTTCTTCCCTATCAGTGAATTGTTTCAGTAACACAAACTGAAATCAAACAGCTGAAGCAGTGGGCTCCACAAGAATAGAGTAGAGCAGGGTGTGCTTTAAGTTCTGCCATTTGCTCAGTGTGTTTCACTTTACACCGTAAAATTAAATTAATATCTTTTATTGATAGTTCCCCCAGGCATTATTATAGTGAAGGATCTTTCTTTAGGTGCGGTGTTAATGGCATCATGGTAGGGTTTGTTTTTTGTCAGCTCATATTATAATATCAAGAGATACAGTGCATTCTGCATGAGAGTGTTTAAGGCAACTCTGCATGCTTCTTACAACAGGAAAATGTAGGCCTGGTGCCAGAATTGCAAGTAACGATACTCTTATCAGGATAGGAGGCCATAATGGGCCCTTTTGACCTCGAAATCTCTGAATCTACTGTGTATAATGTATACTGTTTATTCTATTTACATCGGTTCTGACTGTCCAGCCTTTATGTACTTGGAATATATAAACTGGAAGACAAAATCCAGTTCATATACTGCAGATGAGTACGTGGAGCTGCTAAGTACCTTCCCTGCAGTGACTTCAATTTCAGCCTGTAAGCTACGATAAAGATTGTGTTTAGAACTACTAAAAGTGGTCTGGATTTGGAGAGAAATGGAACATTTTCGCCTGTGTTCCTATTTGGTTCATGATGGCTTTTCTAATTGCACAGAAAATGAAAATAATAGAACCAAAACTGTTTGACAAGCTCAGCATCAGGAAAATGTTAAATGAGGAATACATGTAAACAAATTTTAAGATCTCTCATTTAGCAAGGTATTTAATACTCTTCTGAAGCAAAATAATTAGATTTGAAAGTATGTATGTTCTGCTAAAGGTACAATTACACCAAAACAAATTTAATTCCTATTAATGTTTGTGAATCAGCCCTTCTTACATGCCCTGTAACACATCCTTGGTCATGGAGTAGAGAAGAAAATGTTTCTGTTGCAGGTTTCCTCATGATGTAATGATGCTTATTCTGCATCCATTTGGTTTAATAATTAGTTTATGAACACTGCGTATATATTTTCTTACCTTTCACCCTCTAGCTTATTCAGTCTTTCCAGCTATTTTCATGGGCTTTTGGGTGCAAATGTAAAAAAATCTTCAAACAAGTGTGTTAAACTTTTAATAGAATGAGTTCTAGGTTTCTAAAGCAGTTTTTGAGCAAGTACAGATACTAATAAAATTAGCATTTCAGTGAAAAAATTACACTTTTACTTAGCGAAAACCAGAAGCTAACAAAATCAGTACTAATATTAATCTGCAAGGGGAGTATAAGTCAAAAGGGAAATAAAAGGTGAATTTCTTGAACTACCTGTTCGGGAGCAGGAACACAGTGTAATTCCTTGTAATAGTCAGTAGGATAAATCTGGAACCAAAATTTAAGTATTTATTCTTTGAAACTAATCCATGACAAAAGTGTGGAGAAAAGCCCTATTATTTCACTTACACGTCACACCTGGAGCAGGTCTGTGCTCCTCCTTTTGTGGGTAACATGCAATCAAACTACCACTAGATTGTTCAGTTGCTGGTTTGCCAAGATTGCCATTGTTCAACCTTTCCTTGATTTTCTTCTTATTGTAACATAGCCATTCAACTACATTTTAGTTTAAATTAATGACACAGATGAGCTGTACAAAATGTCCCTAACCTTTGTAACTGAAAGAAGTACAGCACATGAACATAATGTTAAGAGAGAAATAACTTGTGTCTCTCTCCCTTTGGAACTAAAACTTCATCTCTGAGCCAAATAAAATCTGTTGGTGAGTGCTCCGAAAGACAATCAGAAACATTTCCAGGCCAATATGAGGGGCTTTAGTTTAATTGTTTGTATGAGTTTGAGCTTGCAACTGGGGGTTCTGTTTGGATCCGGAGGGTAAGACTGTTTCCCAGGTTGTTTTGTCCTCCAGATCTGCTTCCTGCTCTCCGGGAGCTTGCACCGAGTGTGCCAGGTGGGACAGGAGCTGCTGGATCAAGACAAGCACTGTCCTGGGGACCCTTCACAGTTACAGGTGCTGCCTGACTTAATTCCCCTCATTTCAGCAGACCAGTGGAATTACATATGCAGGCTACACAGTGATATCCAAACCAAATGAATGCCAAAGGAAATTCTGCCAGTGTTTTCAAATGTTATTTCCACATCTGTGTTTCCATATCTATGTTGATTAGAGACCTACACATTCACCATTTAATTTTCAAATTAGCTGGCATGGGTATTTCCCAAGAACACCAGTGGTATGGTAGCTGATGACTGCATATGAAAACAAGACCTCTTAGGTGCTTTCATTTCATAAGTTAAATTTAGATACACAGGATTTAATATATCTAGGCAAAAATTTTAATAGAATGTGTGACTCTTGAATGTCTAATTTCTAGTCAAAGTCCAGATGACTGATCAAAAGAGATCATTTAATATAGGCTGCTATTTTAGATTCGTAAAAAAATACAAATAAAATCACGAGACAGTGCGTTGATGTGATTTCTGTATTACTGGTTGCATGACAATTCTCAAGAGTTAATGATCTTCTTTTAATCAACATATTATTCTCATAAATCAGAATGAGACACCTGTTATTTTAAAGAGAGTGGGTTAAATAATTGTGAATAGAAAATTCCCTACTTTGTTTATTTTTATAATAATGTAGAATATTCTGTTTATCCTTTCGGAATATAAAAAAATATATAAAAACCAAGTCCTGTCAGTTGCATAATTCAGTGACTTTTAACTCTACTTGCTACATTGTGGGTCCATTGCACTACGAAGCAAAAGTCTCACTAACTCCAGTACACTCAGGATTTTAACAACGATGTCTAAATTCTAACAAAGCTGTTGGATTCAGTGCAATAAAATTGAATGACATAGTAAATATCTCACTGAAAAGGACCGAGAGTAAACGCACTAGTGGCTTACTGAATTTTTTGTACCTGCTGCCATAGTGATGAATATTTATTAAAATAAAAAGCATTTCTATTGCACACAGATACTTTCAGTTATTATTCAGCAACATATTAAATTTGATTTCATTTTCAGTGGCAGCAAATTGAGAGCTGCGAAATATGTCTTATTGTTATCTGTAAGTCAGATTTTAGAGTAGATTTAACCTGCATAGCTAAGATGACAACTTCTTCCTAGTTAGCAAGTGATCACCTACCTACACAGAAAGTAATAAAAGCCAGCGGGGATTGGTTTTCATGGATCGTTAGCAACCCCTTCTACTACATGTTCCACATCTCAAATGGTGTACATGGGCACCGCACAGTTGATGGCAACGTAACTATTTCTGGAGGTGGGGGCTCAGACCTTAAGCTTTGGACATACCTTGTTCACTCCTAGCAAGAATAGCAGCTGTGTTGGCAAGGATTTACACCAAGTGGCAGCGTATTTGTCATGCTGAGGGAGGCTTTCATCTGCATGTTCTGAGTCTCAAGAAGGGACTATGTAAAACCATGTCTATCTTAAATTTTTTTTTCATATTAGTAAACAAATCTCATGCATTTTTTTGTCTTTTGAATAGTTTCTTGGTTGTCTTTGTGTATGGTGATCCGCTCTGTGGAGTACTAGTCACGGAAAAGGCAGTAGAGAGACATTCAGGTTAGGCTGGATAGAATTAAATATTTTCCTGGTTTTTGAAGATTATGACACACTCCAATCAGTCAAGCATCATTCTAATTTTTAGATTGTTCTCTCTCTCTGTACTGACTATGGACCAAGGTTCAGGACAGTCAAACTGTTCATTATGAAGGAGCATTCGCTTTTGTAATGGTTAATGAGGTAATTTGTGTGTGTGTGTGATGCAGTTCTACAGTAGCAGTGTGAGGCGTGGTGAATTTAGTTTTCGTTATGATGGAAAGCTTTTTCTGAAGAAGTGAATAATCATTAAAAATTAAGGAAAAGGGAGTGCTGAATGCACAGATAATGCTGAACATTATCTGCTACTATCATATTCTGAAAATTGGTATTTAATTCAATTGATACGCGTATTTTCTTTTGGGATGTAAGATGTCCTCTGATTTCGTTGATTAAAGTTGGAGAGTTATGATATGTTGGTAGAAGGTAGTCCCATCCTGAATGTAACATGTGATAAGATCTGGGTAAGACTAATTTGGTAGTCCACATGTATTTAGATCACCTTTCAAGTGCCTGTGAATACTTACATCACAAAAAACCATATGCAAGTTTTTTCAGTAGCAAATAATCAGACTTTAGGCTGTCCTTGCTCTCCCTTAGGGTTTAGATATTGCATTGCATAACTATCTGCTCTTTTTCCTCTGTTTTGATTATAATTTCCTCAAGATGAAGTTTACTATAGCCTGTGGTAGATTTAGCACAATTTCCACATGCTACAGAAATTAGCTGAAAAGCGGTAAGTAGTAACCATCAGCATTGTCGTTGAACCCAGAAATCCTATGCCAGAGAATCATAGAATGTGTTGGGCTGCAAGAGACCTTTAAAGGCCATCAAACCCACCCACCCGGCAGCCAGCAGCGATGCCACGTCCTAGTTTGCATTTGTCATGCTCTGCTGGGAGTGCTGAATTCTCCAGAGCTACATTTTGCAGTTTGTTAAGGACAAACCTGAGACTGCTTCAGTAAACTCTCAATCTGAGCAAGATGGTGGGAGTTGAGCCATCAGCTCTTCCTTAATCAGCTCACTGAGATGCCTTCATGTGGGCAAAAAGGGGTGAGCAAACTGGAGCCCACTGGCTGCTCCAGAGAATGGTCTTTTACTGTGAGATGTACATAGGCACCGAATTGTAATTTCCTCACTTGTTGAGTTTGTAATTTCCTCACTTGTTGGGTTGTGAAATACCAGTTGCATCCAGAACGCCGCAGGAGTAGGGATGGTGGTGAGCTCTCAGGAGTGTTTTAAAGGTGCAAGAAAGTTCACATTTCTATTGCAGGTTAAAATACCCAGTTTTAGTTGAGAATTGTGATTACAGAGATGTAGAGAAGCATATAAATCTTCTTCCTTGAAATCACTGTATCTTATCCCAAGTGCAGCCTTGCCAATTCAGTAATCTGTGTGAAATCTGGCTTGGGCTGTGCTGCCCACTTCAAAGCGGAGCCAGCCACGTCCCATTGGGCTTGTCCTCTTGACAGTCTCAGCAGAAAGGTCAACTCCCAAGGCTGTCAGAGAAGTTCTGCTGTATTGAGATACCTTATTATCTCTCTGGGGAAGAGACTGGGATAAGAAGTGTGACTGAGACTGATAATTTGTTGCCTAATTTTCGCAGTAGTGCAGGGACATGTACATTATTTGGGCAACAGCTAGCTGAGTCTGTTGCCAAGGTGGCTCAGTAATGCAAGAGAGCAACCAGAGCTTTTTTTTTTTTTTTATTCCTGACTAAAAATATTTCCGTGTAGTTTGCAAAGCTGAGCAGGTTTATGAGAAATTTAGGAGAAGATGCAATGTTCTGGGCTGGCAAAATTACGTATACAAGAATGTCTGGTGTTACACCATCTCTGTGCAATGTTGGAGGAGAAGACCATGTATACATATGGTATAACTTTCTGGCTAGTATAACTTTCCCTAGGCTTTCTTTTTAAGTTTCTTAGCACCCTAAGTGTAGTGCTTTTTCTAATTCGAAGTCCCCTATGTCATTTTTTTTTTTTAACCTAATGGACTTTACTAGAGTTGTGTGGCACACGAGCAGTGACGTAGCCTGTTAGGAAGGCTCTCTGGCTGCCCGGAATACTGTCCCTTCCTCTTCTCTTTCTCTTGGTGCTGATTTACTGTTAATAGTCCATTTCAAGCAAATTGGAATGAACTAATAGACTCGTCTATTATCCTAGGGTGACAGAGCAATGGCACAGGCTGCCCAGGGAGGTTGTGGAGTCTCCTTCTCTGGAGACATTCAAAACCGGCCTGGACGTGTTCCTGTGCGATCTACTGTAGGTGATGCTGCTCTGGCAGGGGAGGCTGGACTGGATGATCTTGTGAGGTCCCTTCCAACCCTGAACATTCTGTGATTCTGTGATCCTAGCTTTTAGTGCTTTGCTCTAGGTGGGAGTGTGAATCTCCCTAATGTTTTCCTCCCAGGAGTGACAGAAATAGAGATTATTAATTATGGCATAATTCCTGTTTGCTTTCAACTTTTTGTAATTGTTAAAACAGCTCCTTAAATTATGTAAATTAACCTCTTGCTGTCACATGGTGTATTGACCATTTCAGAAAGCTATAACAAAGCTGTAGCTGTTATTCTGAGCGTGCTCCTGAAACAGAGAAAAGGTGACAGACCCTGCTGGGGCAGCCTGAATTTGGAAAGTCTGACTGAGCTGATCTATGTAGAGGTGCTATGCTCACTCCTAAACAGAGTGCCAGGGGAGTAGAGGAGAACTGCAGGAAAATTTATTCCATGCAAGAAGACTGGAGAAGAAATAGCTCTGGCAAGCTGTTTTTGATGGCTGGACCAAAGCCCCCAGGGGGTTGCAATTTAAGTTACTAGTTAATAAATTGGCAAACTCGTAGGAAAAACTTGGAAATGTCTAAGTTAGAACAGTTTTATCTTATCATGGCAATGCATAGAAAAGGAATGCATCTTTCAAAAACCTGGGTGTGATGGTTTTGTTTTGCTGTGAGAACTAAGCTGACAGCGCACCTGGATTCTGCAGCATGTCTGAGCAGAAAGTAAAGTCACTGAAACTTTATTCAATTACAGTCTCTGCAATTACATGTGTTTCGATCTATCTTTGTTGTTTTCGTGAAGTAATTCAGCTCCTTCCCTTGTGGTTACATCTTTCCAACATGTACAGAAGTGACTTGCTGAGGCAGCAGACAGTCATGTTCTTCCAGGTGAGCTTGTAGCAGACAAGTACCACCTGTGCCTGGTGGTCACTGTCCACCTTATTGCCTCCCACAGCTCTGCAGTGAGTATTTCCTCACCTGCTTCAGTTCAAACTCAAGAAGACTTGAATTAACTGCACTGTATATTTCACTATTGTATTTTTTTTGGTGTGTAAATCAAATACCTGTGGATTTGTTAATACTCAAGAGCTGTCAATGTCCTCTGTCCCATCTGAAGTGCTGACATGGGGATGTCAGCAGCTGTAAGAAAGAGGCATGACCCTCCGCATCACAAGGAAGAAATCCGAGTTGAAGATTTTCATACATTGATGTACTAATCGAGACCACTGAAAATCAGCATGAATTGAGCATGACTTGGTCTGATATCCAACAACAAGATTAGGAAAGGAGTAAGATTGTGGATGGAGATTTGAATTTTCCAGGCCAATGCAGCATGCCTGGTCACTTTACTCTGGAGGTAAAGAAGGCAGGGTTTTGTGCAAATGCCTGCACTCCCTGTTTGTGTGAGTTACCCTTTTCTGCACAAGTATACAATGTACAATAAACATAGTTAAAAATAAATAAATCTGGATTGTTTTTAATTACGTTTATTAGTCCATCATTATCAACATATCAGTTGAGATCTCAGGCTTTATCTCTGTGATGAAATAGCTCTGTGTAATAACTGAGAAGTCCACCTTCTCAGCAGAGCTAATTTGCTCATGTCCAGTGCATACCTCTGTGACAGTGCTGCTTCCGTTTCTGTAGCTGCTGTGCCACAGGATCTTCACTGGTTCTTGGTTGGTTTGTGTTGAGCATAGAAGGTGAAAGGAAGTAGAAGTCAGAAAAAACAGAAATTACCAATGTCTACAACTTTACAAGTCACTTTGAATTGGGAATCTTCTATACAATGAAAGATTATCTGAAGAGTCATAGTTTACATTATGAAACTCGAGCAGAAGAAATGTTTTCTGGAAAGCATGGCTAGCAAGAGCCTGAACTTTTAGAAAAGCAGTAGAAATCTTGCTCAGCTGACACATGACTTCTCTGGCATATTGAAATTTGGTCTGTATCTGTAATATCTTTGTAAATGACTGTTTTATTTAATTAGCAAATACTTAATTAGACAAAGATTTGTCTAGCACCTCCTGTTCATTAAATCAGAAAGCATTCTCTATTTTAATTAGCATGACATTTTCTATAATCAATTTAATGAAATGCCATCTGCAGATCTAATAATACTGTGTACAGCAAAGACTGATTGACATATGTGTTGACAGCAAGGTATCAACCTTCTCTTCTATTTTTTAAAAAAGTAAAACATAAGGAGAAGGAGGACTTTGGCTTGCTAATGCTGCTGTTTGTGCTGCAAAGCAGAATTTTATTAAAACAACACAAAACTTAGTAAATATTTTCAATGGGAAAACAAGCACTTACAGTCTTCAGGTTAACACTATCAGTAAACTCAGAAGACAGTCCCGAGACCTCCTTATTCTAGATACCGTGGAGCAGATTTTCAGCATCGCTTGGATGTCTCTCCTTCTTTTTCCCTCACTCTTTAGATGCTACTTATGCTCTCAAGACTGTTTGATAGATTGTCTTAATATCAAAGTGTTTCTATCAACACCATTGTTGTAGTACTGATGTTGCTCTACACCCAGCAAATTCCTTGGGCACCGCCCTGGAAGAGGAGTGCCCGGAGCTCAGTAGCTGGACCTCCTCCAGCCGAGCGAAAGGCAGGCTCTGGTAGAGGGATGGGAGGATCCATGTTCTTCTCTTGCTGTGGTACTCTGAGGGTAAGGAAAAGCCCGAGATTTGGATCCCTGTTCTGTATTATCGTGAGAACAGAGAAAACAAGGTGGACAAAAGCCTGTAAGATTTCTGTAATGCTCAACATTTCTGAGTGAGGGGAGGTCAGGATGTGAATACTTGAAGAATGTCATTGCCTATTACTTTTAGGCTACTCTAGACAACTAGCTGAGGCCAAGACTTACAGTGCTATGTACAAATTAACCAGCAAGTAACTGTCTGTGCTCAGTGTACATTCTTTGGAAATAATTTTTTTCTTCAAACTATTCAGTATCAGTATAGTAAATTCTAAACCACTATTAAGCCAACTGCTAGCAAGTTGGACTTGACATATCTCCACTGAAACTGATGGATCCACACAAGTTTATCTCAGGAGTTACCATGAAATAAACTTTATTATCAACAAATAATCCACATCTAGCAAATATTCTACCAAAGTACTTTTGTTTGTAAACAATGTTTACACTAATAGTACTGTGAATTTAGTAGGAATTAGAGTGTGGGGTATTTTTCCCCAAAGGAGTACTGTTGATTCTGTTACTCCTTGTCACTATTAGCATCTGCAGAGATTATTCAGACTAGTATATTCATAGCTAATAAGCTATGCTGACTAGGGGAAAAACATAATGTGTATCCATACGTTAAGATTCACAGCTTAAAAAGTCTGAATAAAGCAGAATAATATTCGATAAAATAAACCCCCTGGTAACAACACAACTCTTGCATGGCAAAGATGAAGCATGCACAGAATGTTTGAGGGTCAGATTCAGGAATCTCCTGTGGCTTTAGTGAGCCTGAGCTGCCTCTTGAAGTCTTCATGCAGGGCAGGGTTCCTGCTTTTATGCTATATCAGAGAAACCACTGTTCCTGAAGCTGTTGCTGATGACTTAATTGACTGGTCATGTCTCTATTGCCTGTGATCTCTTGTAATATATTCTGGATTTAGAGATCTACAGAAGGGACAAAACATTTCACATCACCTTTGCTCGTTCACGTGTAGGACATGACTGGCTTTCTCTTGGCTCTTATAGCTGAAATATGGAGTTAATAAGCGTGCCAACAGTTTAAGGCAGAAAGGAAGTCTCTTGAGTGACTCTGTGGGAGAAAAAAAAAATTACGTGTTAGGTGGCCTGAGCTTTATGTGTCATGTGCAAGTCTGAATATGCAAATACTAGAAATAGAAGAGGAAAACTTACAGCTACTCAAAAGTTGTATCAATATTGAGGTGAAAGTGAATAGGGCACTGGACTAGAAATCAAGACACTTATGTTCCTCAACCTGCTATTGATAGGATGTGTGACCTATGGCAAATCACTTCAGCTCTTTTCAGTGATAGTGATGTAATTAAGGATGAGGGTGAATCCAGTTTTTTTTGACAAATAGTCTATAATTCTTCACTAGAATTAAAAAGGGCCTTAATATATTTAGATAATGTGAACATACATGATAATGCCGTGTAAAGCTAGTAGGAACAGTGAGTGCTGCTGACGAGTTCTGTAGCATATTGCTTATGGCAGTGTTGTCAATTCAGTAAACGAGGGTAATGAATTTATTGCAGAATTGATGGAAATCAAGCTGCTTATTAAATACAAAGTTTTGCCTTGGTTTCTTTGCTTTTCATGATATTTTTCAGTACTTTGACATGATCTGGAACAATATATGTTAAATCAGGCATGGTATAGAGGTGCACCTCCTGCTAGCAACTGAGCAGAACTGTTACCAGAGTTGAACTTAAAACAGGAACAATAGCCTGAGTAGAACTATTTATATGAAAAGCTGCTTTCATTTTAAAAACACCTGAGGTTATGGTAATGCCATATTTACGTAATAGTTGCATCTCTGAGGGCTGTATTTATGATATTGTCATATATATCCAAACTATTATTTAAATTGTATGGATTCAGCAGAACATGTGGTCCTCATTCTTTGCCTCGAGATAGAGCACATGATGAAAATACTTGCTTTTTAAAAAATATGGTAGCATACTGGTTTGGACATTTAGCCTCACAATGATAAAATAAATTATTGTTGGTTCTGCAGCTAACATAATTCTGTAATATTTATGTAATATTTATGTTCCTGACTCACCTGAAATTATTAGGTTGTGGTAATCACAGAGGAATTTTGGATTTAGAATCTGTTTTCATGTAACATTTCATTTAATGTTAAGTTCTTTGTGAAAGCCAAGTAAGCTGTGGAGAACCTGTCCAGCAGCAGGTTTGGTCTACAGTCCTGTGTGTCCACTAGGCAGCCTCCCCCAGAGTCAGCTTCAGAAATGAGCTCAAAATCAAGGTGGAATAGATTCTTCCCAAAGATATCTATCTAGAATAGCATCTGAGTCTACCATACCTTTTTCTGTCTGTCATCAGAGTGACTGCTGAATTGCCAACTTTGCTACCTTATTCAGACAGCTATTAAGTTTGTATTCTAACAAACCCAATGAGTTTACTTAAACTAAACACTGCAGTTCTGATGGAAAACCCTAAACATGCAACAACGGGAAGAAAGATATTTAATGGCACTATTTGTTGAAACACCTGCAAGCTGTACCAAAACCATCTCGGCAGGTAAGCTAAACCACCTGCTGCAGGGTAAGGCAGGGGAGAGAAGAGAGAGCAGAAGTACATTTTGTTGGCCTGCAAAAAAAATCTCTTCTGAGAAATTGTGGAATTTGCATGCGGTGCCTTTTGGCATCATACAGGCATACACCCACGTGGGTTCTCTGAATGAGGCTGCTACACTAACAATCCCTGTATCCCATCAGCAGCGGAGATCAATATTTGATAGTTTGCATGGAAGTGGAGTAGAAGGCACAAACAGGAGATGAATTATGCATCAGAAGGCAAAATAAATATCCCTTGATCCCACAGGCAGTCAACCAAAAAATCCCAAGGTTTAAGATTTTTATTAAAATTGTCTTAGCACAGAGCTGCAAACATGAGTTATATTGTGCAGACAATCCTGTATTCCCAAAGATTCACTGCAGAAGGGGATGAAAAACTCAACAGAGGGAGGTACATCCACAGATTCCAGGGCAAAAGAGATCACAACAGCCATCCAAACGCAACCCTTTATATTTTTGCCTACATTCAGGCTAAACTGATTCTTGACACAATGATCCAAAGCATATCGTTAAGGAAAAATGCCCCAAGGCTGCTCATCCTATCATCTCCTTTGCTGAGCTCTTCCACGATTCGCAACCTCCATACCTGTCATCAGTTTTTCCCTAACTATATGTATATGACTGAGATGTCCTTGAACATTCTCTTTGTTAACCACAATAATTTCAGCTATTCCAGCCTTGTGTTTCTATGTTTGCCTCCTGATCCAGAGTTACACTGGCAATGTCTTACTATTCCTTTTCACTCATTTCCCATTCTCACAGCATGGATTCCAGGAACTGGACATTTTACAATAATGTCTATCTCACCAGTAGTGTGAGCAGAGGCAAGATCACCCTGGGACTTGTGATCCACTCATGCCAGAGGATTGCATCAGTTCTATTTACATGATATTTCACTGAGAACACACAGCACAGAATTTATCTGTATAAGCCCATGTGCTTTTCTTTCCATCACTGCTCTTCCAGTCCTCCATCTACAAATAATGACCAGTTAACCAGACAGATCCCTTGGTAGGAGTACTCTGTTCTTCCTCTTTATTTTTCTTAGCGATACTGTTTTTAATTCTCCTAATGGGTTTCCCATTAATTCTGTATAATTTAAGCTCTGGAATCACAATGTGGTATAATAAATCAAATACCTTGCAGAAAACCAAATATACAGTTTCAGCTTCGTTGCCTCTGTCAAATATAACCCTGTCAGACTTTGTTTAACAAGATCTGTGTTCCATAAAATGGTGTCAGGTATTAATTATGTTGCTAGCCAATATTTTGTAGGAAGAATCCAGGATTTCTCGTACCACTATTTTATTGGGGACTGATGTCTGGATACCTGATATAGAGAACCCTGTTTGTCTTCACCTTGTAGTAGACAGAATATACTTAGCAGTCATCCAGCGCACTGGACTTTCCAAAGTCTTCAGAACTATTACAAGTAGGAAATTTTCAAGGAGTTGTTTTAAAGACTGGCTGGTGAGTTGACAATTATAGAGGCCTTCCTCACATTCTCCTTTGCTCAAGACAGAATACTTTCTATTTTAGTGATGTCCTTAGGTGGATAATGTGGCTCTTTAGTGCTGCAATTTGTGCCCAGCGAAGAGGTTTTTATGTGATATTACTCATTGTTTTAATTTAAATGAGAAGTCCTTTGAAGTGGGAACTCTGCTTCTCTGAATGGGTTTGTAAAGTGTCAGGGATCCCTGAACTTCTTTGTGGTGAAGACACTAAGATAATAAATAAAATAAATCAATCATCGAGTAAATGGACGATGTTAAGGATTAGGTATTATTTTCTTCTGTGGACTTCTTGAGTCTAGATGACAGTTTTATTTTTTTAAATGTATATTTCTGGCTCTTACTTACTTTTGAGCTATCATTATGTGCATGACCACCAACTATCACATTATCTGGCCTGACAAGCTATTTATTGGAAGGAGACTTCCATATAAATCGATAACTTTTGAAGACTGTGTGTATGCCGAACACTTGCATGGTATTTTAATATATCATCTTTTCATTGAGAATCTCTATGCATTTTGCAAGTGTTCATTTAATTTATTCTTAGGAGTTAACTACTGAATTCAATGAAAACCCAAGTTCAGTGAGAGGTATAATTACTGTCCCATAAAGTCTGCCTTTTGAAGAGGTCTGACTCTCAGTTTTCTGTTCTGATAATTTGAATAGATTTTCTTCTATCTTGAGAACAAAGCCTTTAATTTATGTCATTCATGGTTATTTGCTATTCCAAATGTTCTTTCACACTATGTGTATGGCTTGCAAGAAGAGCCCTAGGACTGTGTATTTTCCTTGTGGTCCTATTAGCAAGTTGAAGGGAAAGTTCTTTATTTGGGTGAAATGTTCTTGGTAGGATTAGTTAGTAAGGCTTGATGCTATAAATTCTGTTTGGCCAAATGTACGTGGCATGTAGAAGAGTAAGTAACTGAGAAAAAGTTGCATTCTTATGCTGTTGTTTGGGTTTGGGTGGCATTCTAGTCTCACCTGTGGACCAAAAATGCATCATTCAGAGCACTGTTCAAGCGGGGGAGTGAACAAGGTAAGTTTGTGACAGCTGTTCAGTGTCTCTGGGTCATATATGCCATTTCTCACATGATGGTTTACTCATAACTGGGGACAGCTCTTTGGCCAGACAACTTAATTTATTCTATAATATTGCTTAGCACCATGGTACAATATTATTGGGGAGTTTTAGTGCTAGGATACCTAAAAGAATATGTGCAAAAAAAAGCTAAAAGAAGGTTTAAAAACTTAAATATTTGTAGTAGCTAGTAGCCTGAACCAAAATAATTTTCCACAAAGTGTTACTTCTTTTTTATTTCGAATGAATATTTGAAATATTTTTCTTATAAGAAGTTGGTATTAATTCCACACTTAATCTATTTTTCCTTCCTAAACAACAGCTCTGTCCTAAACTCCATCAGTCCCACCCCGCTTCCCAGTCATAATCCTAAAATAGCTTTGTAAGCTCTTCAAATGAGGCTTCATTAATTTTACAGAACATACCAGAGGACATTCGCTAGTGCTATATATCTAGTTTCTGTGGAGTTAATTAAAATACAGCTACATTCTTCTGAATAAGCAAAGCATATTTTTTGTGATAGCATAACCTTTTTCTCCAGTCATATTTACTTCCCACTTTATAAAATTCAAGGATCTGTAATGAATTTCTCAGACATTATTTAGTATTTGTAAACTTAATTTCTGCTTCCTTTAAGCTTAATTTAGAACTTTCCTTATGCTTTCAACATTTTTATAACAAAAAAAAATCATTTGATTAAATATAAATCCCTTACATGAATTTGAAATAACATGAAAGAGTCAGCACTCAATTTTTACAATCTTTTATTAGAAACAGTGAAAATTTTGAAAAAAAAAATTAAGCCAGAGTTTATGTAGATATTGTGTATTTCTTGGAAATTTTGCAAGTATTGATACAAGCAGATACAAAGCCTTTTTCATAGGAGCCACAATTAACTTTTGGAAGATGTTTTGGTTTATTTTCTGCAGTTCAAGTATATTCTATTCTTTTTCTTATGGAAACTTACAAATCAAGTAAGTGGTAGAAGGAAGAAAATACATCATCATCCCACAGTGATTTAAATGTTCTACAAATTGACCTATTTAGCTTTAATCTTCCTTTCCTAACATTCAGATGATGTGACTATCTGTTATTCTGTGGCCAAGCACTAATCATGCAGGACATGGACTGTCTTAAGACAGAGAATAGATCTTTGTCAATCCAGTTACCAGAGATACAGCATAGTACAGAAGTTTTGTTAGAATCGCTTCTAAGGAAATATGGGAATATGGTGCCCAGCAAAAGCTTTTTTCTTTGCAAAACTTTGATTTGGTATATAGCACTTCTTATAGTGAATATGTTTGGACCTTAAAGTGCTGACAGTGATATCTAGGTGAGAACAGTTTTACATTCAAGATGTCACTTCATTCACAGCCATCCCACTGGATATGTTTTTGCCACAGAAAATGTTTTCATTTAAATGAAATTATGTTTTTGAGTGAGGCGAACATGCTATGGGCTATAAGCTGGTAATATTGAAGCTCATGAAGCAAATCAACAAAACCAGATCATGAGTACAATTCTTCTCTCCTGTCTGTGTATTGTAATAAAGATATTTCAATGACTTTTGTATGCTAGTTTTCTTTACAGAAGTTGCATCAAATACTCAATGTGTTTGCTAACTGTTAATGCCTTTGTTGTTGCAGATACAGCAGTGGTGTATAAAAATAGAAATGGACATGTTGTTGAGCTGAATGTAGAAACAAATACAACTACATTATTATTGGAAAATACAACTTTTGTAAGTAATGTATATTATTTATTTATTTCATAGTGGGAGTCTGCTAACATTTTTTCTTGCAAAGTGGAGTGAGAGAATGTCTTTAAAGGTTACAGAAGACATGTTTATAACCTAGACTATATTATATATAAATGGGAAATATAATCCATTCCTCTCTCAGTGCGCAAATTCTGGCCAAAGTAATTTGTATTTTATTCAGCCTCAGGTATGTTGTAGTCCATGCTTTATTCTGGCCATTTGAGGGATGACATCTGGTGTATGTGCTGGTGAATCTATCTGAATGTCTATTATAACAGGACATTTCATAAAATGGGGAATGCTACCCAAAATGCTGAGGGCGTTTCACTATTAGAAAAGGGGAAGAGTGTTCAAAAATCATATGAAGATATTCTTTTAAGCAATGAAATATGCAAAGAAAAATGTGTTTCCTAGTCTTGTTGATATCTGGTTTACTTGTTCCTCTGTGCTTTAATGGCAAACTAGATGATTGGGGATTATTCCTCTTGACCAGTAAACAGTACATACATGAGTGGTTTGCATATGTTTCTGACTAGCAGTAATTGCTAAGAAATGCTTTAATGCCTCAGTCTATGTGTTCTTTTGCTTTGCACTGTTATTACCAGTGATACCACTTGTATCCTACACTCTAATTCTCGTTTATCAGTGTTTTGCAGCATAAGCGTGTGGCTTGTCAATATTTCCTCATAAATACTCCGTACAGACCACTGGCTGTTACTGTTAATCCCCGTATTTTTAATTTAGTAAAATATTTTGCACCTGCAGACCCAGAAGGATGACTCATTATCATCAGCAGTCTTTGGCAAAGGCTAATTTTATTCCTGGTCTGTTTCTGGCCTTTGCTGATAGAGATTCCTCCTTTCAAAGCATTAAGCCCCTGGTGACCTTCTAACTCCTTAAACAAGAAAGAGGAGAGTAGAAGTTCAGGAGAAAGAACTTGACACTGACTTCCTAGGTCAATGTAAAGATGAAGGAGAAGGGAGGAGAGAATTGTATTTTAATAGCCTGTGTGAGGCTCCCTTCCTATAAGCTGCACCCCTCCATATGCTGAGCTGTGCCTCAGAAAAAAAGCTGGTGGATAACTAAAAGGGGGTGACAAGGTGAATTTCTGTAAAGTACAAACCACAAAGTATTGCAGAAGCGTTTTCCCTCTTATCTGTGTATGTGTGTGTGAGCACTTGCCTGGCTAAGTAAAGGATTAACTGTGTCAGGCCGATGTATTGCCTGTAGGGTGTAACTTGAATGCAAGCAGCTGCTTGGACATCCCTGGCTATGAAACTTGACTCTAATGACAAGGCTTGAGTTTCCTCACAGATTAATTCATACACTTTTGGCTGCAAGTATTTGGCTCATGTGATGTCAAGTGTAATGCCACCATGACAGTCTATTCAGGCCATTATGCTAAACCAGCCTTGCCAAGTAATGATGGATCAGTATGGACAGGCTGCTTCATACTCCAAGTGTTGCCTCTTTTCACCAAGTTGCTCTTCTCTGGGCTTTTTGTGGAACTGATTTATCCTTAAGTCACAGAGACTGAGAGAGCTCTAGACACTAGATATATATTCTTAATTAGAAATGTGTGAAACTGATCCAAAATGGATAATGTTCAAGCAACCATTTAGCAATTACATATGAAACTGACACAAATAAAAACATAAGTGTGCTTTTTCCTGTAAAGCTTCTCTCTTTACACAGTCAAAAGCTGAGAGCGTTAGAGATAAATAAGTGAATTCCAGGGATGATTATTCCTGTGGAAGGAGAATAAAAAGCTGAAAGGAGAGCAGAAGACTCAGTAATTTTGTTGGTGTATGTTTGGCAAAGAGCAGTGGGACATGTTAACTCTGCTGAGTTGTTTGTTGACAGCGTGGCCACTGATCCTAACAGGAGATGATAACATTACAGAGGCAGACTGTACGGCTGTAATCAAAAGCTGTCCTGTTCTTCTAAGCTCCACCATCCCCAGATTCACAGTGCTAAATGTACTCTTCCAAAGTTAGACACCTGGATCGTTAATCAAACATTTTCCTCGCTAAGTGTAACATCTGCTTAATCACTGATGCATAATTAGAATGGTGCTGTTTTAATGACTCTGCAGAGATGTCTGGTATTAATAAAAAATAGAGCCCAGATCTAACATAGGCAGTGCCCTATCAAAGGGGTTTAGTCATGGAAGAGTCACCTTTCGATGGAAGTTATTAGTGTGCTTTCAGTCTGCATTTCCTCTCCTGTTTGCTTCTCTGCTCGAGCAGCCAATAGAAGTGGGAAGTTTTTCTTAGTAATGTGGATAATTGTCCATTGAAAACTGAGCAGCCATGACAAACTCATTGCACGGAGACGAGGGGCTAGTAATGGCTTGTTGTCACTACTGCTTGGGCTGTATCTGAACCAAGAGCTCAGAAGAGATTTTCTGTTTTCCTCATCACTAATCCCCTGAAGCAGCCTTCCACTGTGCACAGATCACTGATTCTTCTCTTGTATCTTAGAGACTGCCATTTTTGTGCAAAGTACATTTTCTTGTGTTGCTTAGTCTCTAAAAGTCAGGTTGGCCTACTGAAGAGCTGCAATGCTTCCTATGGATGTATATCAGCAAAAAAAGCAGACTGCAGGGTTCTTTTTTAAAACATACATGTTTCTACATGTATACATATGTACACATAGAAAAGATTTTTAAAAAAAACCACCAAACCACCAAAAATCCGCCTTTACAAATACCTTTAAAAATAGTTATGCACTTGGAAAGAAGAAAGGCTAGTGTTTTGTCATTCTGATATGCCCTTTTTTCCCGTAGGGAAGTATCTGTCCAAAGTTACCAAATTAGAATTTTTTTCCAGTTTCCTTTTTTTTTTTTCTGCCAAAAGTAAAAGAAATTACTGCACTTCATTTGTCATTTTCAAATTAAATCCTTTCCTTTAATCAATCTGTTCGTAAAGCAATTTGGCTTTTATATAATTAAAGCATCAGCAAAGCAATATTATGGATAACAAATACAGTTACATAAGTAAAGAGAGTAGCTTGTAAAGCACAAAAAAATATCTATTAGCATCTCTGGATATCATAATTTAAAGGCATTTTCTAATACATGTTTGCTCTCTGAGTATATTCATGTAGTTCATCCTGTTTAAGCTGTCTAATAAACAGTTAATATTCTGAGCCAGCGGCACATAAATGTTGACAGCTGGAGACTGGACAAGTCTTCTGTTGAATTGAGCCAAAAAAAGCCCTAGACATTAATCACTGAGTGGCATCCTGATGTTTGCGATGCTGCCTCGATATGTGATTACAATATGTTCTCTATCATCTCTCTGAGGTGCCTGTCGCCATGATCATGAGTGACATGCCTACTGGTCTTTTCAGCCTTTAGCAATACTTTATTACACATTACGGTTCCAAACTAAGTAACATTATGCCACATTTATCTAAGTAATCTCAGTGTTTAACAAGCACTTTTTATTCCTTTTGCCATCAACTATTACACTCAGTCACTAAGAGGAGATTACCAGTACACACACAACCCAGCCACAGGATCTGGCTAAGCACGAGAGCATGGAGGACCACATGGATTATTTTGCCCATGGGAGGTTGTCCATCTGGTCCCTTATCATGCTTCTAGCCCAGTTTCTCTACTCTATTTTACCATCCTTAAACCGAAAGCAAAATGACGTAAGCAAACACAGAGACAAGAGAAAATGTGTGTAGGGACTGTGTGTTCACTTTCCAAATGTGTTGAATCCTCTGAAAGAAACCTGTGGAAATTTCGCTGTCATTTCTTGCTGTTAAAAAAGCTGGGATATTTATGGAAATGATAAGACTGCTCTTTGTTAGGCCGCAGTTCTGCTGCTTTTGTGGTGGATATATGCAAAATTATTCGGGTACCATGCATATGCCCCAACAAACACTCAGTCCAGAACCCTGGCTCAGAAATGAATCTAGCATGACTCTTGAAGCCTTTTGAGTGTCGATGGTGGAACTTATTTTGAATCATCAATTAAGAGGCTATCAATTTGTTTGCAATGCCTTACGATACCAGTACAATTGTTTTCAGTTCAGAAACTCTGGAATAGGGTCTTGTATTTTCTACAGCTTCCCCAAGCTGTATTCTTTGGACTCTTCTAAAACCCAGCAATTCCTGACTTGCTCTCCTGATTGATTTTGGTGCCTTTCTAGAACTCTTTTCAAGCTCAAGTTGAAACTGCATCCTGGTGCACAGCAAATAAATTTTACTGAGTTGCAAACCTGTTTCCAGGGGCTTGTCAGGAGTATACCCTAGAGTATGTTGTGTTGTTGTGTTTCTGTGGACCATCTTTTACACGAGGATGGAGAGAGAAGGATTACTTCTTACTGCCTGCTAATTAGAGGATGGCATCAGAAGTGTGAGCAGAGCAGGAGTAGTCTTGGCTCATGAATCATGATTAGGCTGTGGCAGCCCAGCTGTGAAAACCCTGTCGAGGCCTTGCAGCCAAAAGCAGAGGCTGAGTTTTAGTTGAAGGAGCTGTTTTGTGGTGGTTTACAGAGCGTTGTTTTTTTCTTTTTTCTTTTGTTTTTCGGGTTTTTATTCCCCACCACCACACCCCCTTCCTCTTTTGACAGCAATCTCAATGCAGCATCTTAATGCAATTATAGGTCTTGTGTTGGCTAATGTAGATTTAACTGCAAGACTAGTTTACATGCTTACATTTTAAGAGCCTTGCATAAGAGATTAATGAAAGGAGGGTTAATGGTAAATGCATTCAAAATTATGTAACAACATAAATATTAGTAATTGTTGCAACACTGGACATTTTAATGATCTATGCATGTTGTAACTAAGTGGTGATGGACACTGTAACATTATCTCTCTTCTCCCATGTTCCTTTAAATGTTAAATAACTCCCTCAGCAAAACTTTTTCGGTAGAAGGTTTTTTACGAGTTGGAGTTTATTGTTGCAGTGCATCACTGTTCAGAGAGATGGGAAAGCCTGACAGATGGAAGAGTTTGCAGTCGCTGTGGTTTGGTGGTGACCATTGTTTTTTGTCCAAACAAAGGAGGTTTCAACATGTGAAATGCAGGGGGAAGAACAGTTGTTGATATAGTTAACGTAAGATGGGTAATGGGAGGGAGAAAATTCTGTGATTTAATGGTTGTAGGTTATTTTCTACTAGGAAGACAGTGGTGCAAGTCTCCTACACAGATCTGCTCATGTGTTTTTATGTCCTCCAGTGTATGAAAGTGTCTTATGACTACATGAGGAGTTTTCCGTTGTTTTGGGGAATTTGGTTTGTGTTTTTGAGAACCACTCACCCAGGATGCCCCCCATCCATAGGGTAAAAATCAGCTTACATCCTGTTTTAAGGGACATTCATCTTCTATCCTGAGTAGGAAACCTGAGTGTTAACCGTTACAACATATGGCATCGCAGCATTTTGGGGTGTAGATTAAATACTCAGGTGACACAGAGATAGTGCATTAAGAAATGTAACTTTGGAAACTCAGGTTTTTAAGCATTCTAGTTGTTATGCATTTTCCTAATTACAACCTGACTCTCTTCTCAGAGGTCCCTTCCTTTTACTGCTGTGAGGCCTTCTCTTCTGCTAGGCTCCATTCTCAGTGTCTATCTCATCAAACGTCTGCGTGGTCCGTCTTCTTTCACTCACAGTAGTGGTAATAAAAGGAAAATCCCGTTGTTCCCTTACTGATGCTACCTGAGGAAACTGCTACATGCCAAAGGCTTCTCATTTTGCAGCTAATGTAGTTCTCTCCCATCTGATTCCTCTTATGCATTGCCATTTGGTCAATGCCTGTCTCATAAGTTGAGCTGAATACCTATGAATGCTAATGAACTCCGGTACATCGATGTTCAGTTATACCATTAAATTAAAATTCTAGTACAGAGAGATGTAATTTCCTAAGTAGTAGTTTTCCTAAGTAGTATTGCTACCAGGCTTTAAAGTAACGTTCTAGAGGTCTTGAGATACTGTATCCTGGGTGAATAACAAAAATTTTTAAAGCCTACATGAGTGTAAAGTGAGCACTAAAGAATAATTGGAGGAGGATGATGAGTGTGGAAAATGTAAGTTTCTGGGAAAAGTAGAAGTACAAGAAACAGCGACAAAAAGAGGGATAAAATTAAAGGAAAAACAACAACAAAACACAAGAAAACTTCACAGAAGTGGTAATTTCCTCCCATCACTTTTAACTGTGATGCATTACTTTGTTTAAAACTATCCAAATGAAACTATGAAAAAAGAGTGCTATAAAGTTTGATAAATGTTAAGGATCCATTCTTACAACTCGGGGCTAGAAATATTGTAGGTGACTTCTGTCTATCTCTCTGTCTGCTCTATAGGATATTTTTGTAAGACTATGAATAAGGTGCTGATTTAAATGTTATAGTAGATAAAATCCACCTAAATAGTAAGAACAGCATTTTATGGTGGGTGAAAACATAGAACAAAGAGGAAAGGAGTTGCTAGTACATCAGTAACCAGGTTTTAAGAAAGGAGATGAAATAAAAGGGAGCGGATACTGAGGGGCCCTTGCTGAGGATGCAGAACCTAAACCTAAAACTTTTCTTAAACACAATCAAAACAAGCATTTCTGTTAACAGCAAAACACATATAAAATACAAAACGAAAAAAAATCATTAATGCAAAATATTGACACTGGAAAACAAATTTGAGAATATAATGTTCATTAGAAGTTTGTTTTCTCTTTTAATCGTCCATCTGGAAATGTGGAAGAAAAGCCGTTTGTGTGTGTATTTTCCTTTATATTTGTTGCAGTCACTTTTTCTTTTGCTTTCACTCTTACTGTCTTAAGCTGTTCTAAGCTTCCTTTTCTTTCTGTGCAAAACTATGTTTAGCAAGACATTTGGAATATGGATGAGAGAAGGAAGCTGGAAAGCTGAAAGGCAAAAGGCTGTTTAAATGCACTATGTCCTTTTGCCTCCATTTGGCTTTTACCCTTGCCATCTAAGGCAACAGCGAGACTAGCAGTCACTGCTTTTCCATAGCGTCATCACATCATGCATCACTGTCAGGAGAAAAATTAAACCTCTTATCATGTGAGGTGTTTCAAAGAAACCTAAGAATGCAATGTTTAATATGGTTAATTATTCAGTCAGTGGGAGTTTGGGTTGGATGAGAAAGACAAGAGTAGGATTATTATTTCATGTCTGAAAAATAGAAATAATATCAAGTTAAGCAATATAGGAAAAATGGATGACAGATTTGTAAATTAAGAAGGGAAGACAGTGTAGAGGTGTTTAAATTTTATTTTTTTTTCTCAGAATTATGTAACACTGTGAAGTATAACTAATTTAAGGATTTCAGCAATTTATATAGTGAAAGGGAAGCAACAGAACAAGAAATAATGAGTTTAAGTTAGAACATAGAAAATTCCACCTCAACTTAAGGAGAAACTTCTTTATTGTGAGGGTGACAGAGCCCTGGCACAGGCTGCCCAGAGAGGGTGTGGAGTCTCCTGCTCTGGAGACTTTCAAACCTGCCTGGACGTGTTCCTGTGTGGCTGCGCTAGGGGATCCTGCGCTGGCAGGGAGCTGGACTAGATGCTCTCTAGAGGTCCCTTCCAACCCTGAACATTCTATGATTCTATGAAACTAACCCTGCTTCTGCATCCAGGGACCTTGCCTAATTAGCCAGCTGTGTTTCAGAGCTACGTTTCTTAGAGATCAAGTCAGCTAAACCATCGAGGCATAGTCATAAGGGGCAATATTTAGGTCTGTTTTTATGAGCAAAGGCTAAATAGCTCCTGACAAAGCCAGAAGCTTAAAAATTTACAGATGTGCAGACATGGTAGTGACACAAGCATCCTCCAGATTTTTGATAACAAGACATGTGAGTTGTTTTTTTTTTTAATTTCCAGTGTTTCTAATGCGGTATTTTGCCAATATTTAGTTTCAAACTCAAAAATATGTTCCCCTGAGAAGAGAACAAACTCTTGGGGTCAGAGTCTTCACAAACTTCTTTTTAATGCATAAGTATATCTAATCCCTGTAGTGAATGTCCCAGTAGACAGTTACCCAAGGGCCTGAGTGACATACGTCTCACCTTCTACAACAGGGACTGAAACTTTCTTTTAAGTCCATCATCAGATGATCTTATCTCCTCAGACATGGTGTCAGGCATCTGTTGGCTTGATTGTAAATCAAATTTTAAAAATGGGGTAGTTTTTTGTGATCATTTCAAGAAACCAGTGCCACTATCAGCTTTGGCAATGAACACATGATTTCTCTAGTCTAGTTTCTTAAGTGAAACATTAAAAAGTGTGTAAGAGCTTTATGCTCCTTTTGACAAGAGTAATGCCATTATGCCAACAAAAAGTATTTTGCCAAAACCATTACTTGGAATCAAAAGTTAATTGCTCATTGGCATTGCATGTACACTATGTGTCTGAGAGAACTCTGGAGGCAAACAGAATGTTTCACGTAGGTATAAGCTGAAAGAACATGGTCATCTTCAGTAGGTTCCCATTGATTTTAAATCCCAAATCCACAAGATACTATGCTTAGGTATAGAACAGCTGAATAACTCTTGCTGGTGTTGCCTCAACCTGCCAATAGCTTGCAGCTGAGCTACTCAGGTGTTTGCATGAAGTGGATCATTACATTTTTGGTGGTAGAATCAGTGACTGAAGATTCTTATTAAAGGCATGCAATGGTAAATACCACACTCCTTGAGAATGACTTTGGACAGCTCCTTGGCTTATCTATGTTGCTGAAGACTGAGGTAGTGGGGCAAGCATTAATAAACTGCTAGAAAGCAAAGAAATTTCACATCTGAAAATGTTTTCAGTGATGTGCCAAGAAAAGGGTATGTTACTCATAGTTTAATATAGTCTCTGCTTAAAGAGAGTTAATTCATAAAAGGTAGTGTGAGCACAGTAGAAACCTGTTCTGAATGCTTTGTAGAATGAAAGGGTTGTTTCTCTTCTTTCCTCATGACTGCAGATTTATCTTCTAACTTTTGATGCTATCATGTTCTTCCATCAAACTAAGGCATAATTTATTGTCAAAACTAGCTTTTTCCTTTGGTTTCTTTGGATAGTTTGATTCTAATTATATATACCTAGAAACCTGAGTTTAATCTATATATCAAAACATAGCGTCTTCTCAGTTTATTGGAAGATTAGTTTTTGCTTGTTTTCTTTTTATTTTTTTTAATAACTCCTTAGCTACTCTGATTATATTAATTTATGACTTCAGGTTTGTATACCTTAAATCCCTGTCAAATTCATTAGTTTAGCAGTGGGATTAGGCTAAATGGAGCAGGATGCTTAAGAAATAAGGGACAGCCTTCCTTTGAGTAGTGGATAGATCTTGTTCTGTATAACTGTTATTTTCTTTCATCTTGTACCTTTGTGGTTCTGTTATTTTGCTATCCTTTTTCTATTCTTATCTGCATTTTTCATTTCTTCTCCCTTTTCCTTTCATTCTGCAAGTAGATGTCTTGAGATTCGTTTAAATTATTTCCTTCAGTGCCCCTTAAAGCACGTTCTTATTTTCCTCGTGCATTAGACGTGTTAAATTCTTTCTGACATCAACATTACCCATTGATTAAATTACAGCTCTGAATGCAATTGAGTGTCATATAATCTTGGATAAATGTAAAGTGCATTAGTTTTATAATACTACCTTATGTTTCTCATTGCTCTCCGCTAAAGCATTTTCTCTTTTATAAGAAAGAGTTTTCTGTAGTGCAAGTTGTCTCACAAAATGTTTATGTATGTGGAGTTAACAGAAAAACAACAGAGACATAGTGCACACCTGATCTTTTTCTCGTATGTTATGTTTAAGCCTCACCTAGTGATGAATCTTCCCTCTAATCATTCCTGAAGTCCACACCAACCAGACTGTCTTCCTTCATCCTCTGTAAATGGATTGGTTTTATTTGTTATCCTTGAGTTTAGTGCTTGCAATCATGATAAAAATTTCATCAGCTTCTTAACTGGTATTTAGCATTGAAGCCAGATTCAGTTGTTGCCGTTGTACTGATACCAGCAAATTAGTCTAAGAATTGAATCCTTCTTTCGTGAAAATTGTGTGGGTGTTCTAAACCAGATCTGTCTTATGAATGGGAAATTATTAAATTAACTGTGAGAAAATTGGACAAAGCAATCCTTCTCACTGCAAACTTACTTTTATTGTTACTTCATTTTAGGTAACGTTCAAAGCATCAAGATACTCTGTTTCACCAGACTTAAGATTTGTTCTTCTTGCATACGATGTTAAACAGGTAAGCCAACTATTTGTAATCAAAGAGCCTCTAAATTAAAACTCTGAAACCCTTGTTTTGTGCGTTTCATCCATGATTCTACGTAGTATAATATGAGTCATGTACTTGATACTCTTCTCAAAATCTTATGATGCAGTGGTGGTGAAGTATGCATTTAAGAGTGTACAGAAATACCGCAAGTTTCTCAGTGGAGGTAAATTGCTGTGGCTCCTCTGAAATGTCCTGATGGTTTTTATAGTAGAGGTTTCTTAACTGTTCTGTTTCTAACTGATTATGTGAAATCCTATATTTTTGATCCTTTTGTTTTAGAGGGCTGTACATGTCATAGAAAGACTACACTAAAAAAAAATCTGGGCAGAGTCATGTCATAGAAATTTTATTGTTGGCTTCAGTAGTCTGAAACCTGATAGTCTGGAAGTCCCTTCGGCTGTGTAGAGTGGTGTATTATATGTCTCTTCTAGTATTTTTCTAAGCTACTGTGTTGTGCAAAAGAGTTTCAATCAATAATACCACATATAGAGTTTTCTAAAAGAAATCTTTGAACACTAACAGAACTGGTTTTATGAATTTCCTCTGTGCATATTGGTATTTGTACAAAATGTGCTATTAAAACATGAGCTGTTCTTGATTACAGAATAGTTCTGGATTGATAGACTCAGTGGTTATTCAAGGAAGTTTGAGTTGGTTTGTATGTTGTGGGGTTTTTTAATATTTTGGAACAGTAAAATTTACAAAAATATTAATACTTGTGACCCTAATATCAGAAGTTCATGTTCAGAAATGAGAAAAGATTACTGTTGTTTACCACGTTATCCTACAGTATAGTAGTTTACTTATTGTGTTGGCAACTGATAATACAATAGATGTGAGTTGTGGACTGCAGTTCTTAGAATAATAAAATTCTCACTGTTACATTGATCTGTGTATCTGCAGCTTTGATAATTATATCTTCAAACTGGAAAATGTGCTGAAAGCTGATCTGAAGTATTCTAAAGGTGTTAATCTAAAATGATTCTTGTACTTGATACTATCTCCAAGTAGGATTTTCTTGTACCATTTCTAGTGGATTCTGGATCAAGTGATTGTTAAGTTCACTGGTTTTGTTGTGGAGGATTCCAGTTTGATTTCTGTCTGAAAAATGCTTGCTTCTTGCCGTTTCCCCTCTTGATTGCTTCTTACTGTGTGAAAGAGTTTAGTAATTCCTCATATTGACTCAATTTCCTCATTTGATCTACTGAAATTTTAATTTTGACTGAGTTTGGGTTGTTTTTTTTTTAGTAATAACACATATAGCTGTTATAGAAAAACAGGGAAAACATGGAAGTATCCATCACGCTTTATTGCATCTAAATGTAGTAACATCAGGAATGAATCACTGCGCCACAATAAAGAAGGTCCACTGATATGCAGATTGCTCTCAATACATACTGGATATATCACTTTGCAGCAGAATTCCTTTTCCATATTTCACTACTGGTTTTGTTGCAAAAAGAAACTTCCTTCCTTTTACTGTCCAGTTTCTGATAGTTACTGACAGGGATGAGGTTTGCAGCATTTTCATTTTGCATCTAGCCATTCCCTTTGCTCAAATATATTTTCAAGAAGTAATTAAAATGGGAAATGAACAGGTTTTGGCAAGCAATTTGTGGTGATAGACCTGGATGGCTTTGGATGAGGCTTGTGATACTTGCAGTCAGGTGCTCCAGCTGGGATCGTGGCTTTCAAACTAGAAACACACTGTGACTGTTGTGTCCTTTAGAAGTAGTTGTGACAGTGCTAAAACTGAATAATAGCTGGATGTTGTCAGTCAGATGTAAATAGTAATAATGCCATTGGAGTCTGTTACCTCCTGAGAAGAATCTGTAGCTTAGGAAGGAAGGGAAAAGAAGTCAATTCTTTCAGGAGTTACCACATATTCACAATAATATTTTTTTTCTATTTGGGAATATGTGGCCTTTTTTCCTCCAAATTTTTCAGTTCTTGGGGTATTTGTTAGACTGATGAGGCACATTCTGTTTTCTCAAAATCTGTTGGGGAAAATATATGAAATGCTGTGGAAGTGCATTGCTAATGCTAACTAATGCCGCATAACTAATGCTTCTGAATAACATCAAGGGTTAAGTCAGTGTTCATTCTTGGGTCTGCTCATCTCCTTTTCTTTTTTTTTTTATTTATTCCCCCCTCAGTCAGAGTGAGACTTACTGAGTCTGGATGAGAGGAAATCCACCTGTCTACCTTACTCCTTCCTCCAGTGTTAACTGTAAATTATTAAATTACCTAAAAATTCAAATGAATATTAAACAGCATAACTTAATTGCAGATTTTTTCTGATTAATATCAGTAGAATCAGATCAGATTCTTTCTTCATATCTCATTTGAAGGTAGCTTTTTACAAAACTGAGAATTTGCTTATTCTCATGTGTTACAACATATGGTTGAGTCTTTAATAATAATATCCCAGTTCAAGGGACTACAAGAAATTTATTGTAAGCATTTAGTTGATCTCACCATCTGCTACAAACTGCCACAGACCTCCTGGACTTTACAACTTGTCAAGTTGTTATTCTTCTGTCTTTGTTAAGATTTAGGTGTTAAATCACACTGTTGTGTATTTGGGATTTCTGTTTTTGCAGACTGTCAAGACTTTGAGGTTTTCTTAAATGATAATGGCTGTTTACGTACATTAATCTGTGTTTTTTGTAACATACAGTAATACAGCTGGAACAGATTTATTAATCAACAGTTTTATAAATAAGCTAGTGTGTTTCAGCTGAACAGATTGGAGGAAAATAGAGACAAATGTTTCTTCAAGACATTTTGTCATGAAATTGTAATTAGAAACAAGGTTATTTTGATGTTTGGATTAAAAATAAATATTGAGTTAAATTAAATAGTTGAATATTTATTTTAGTGTTGTCAGCATTTTCTTTAATCTATTTTATGCTTGGAATGGCAAACTTTAATTAAATTTGCAGTTGTTTCAGCACAATTAAGAATGTCCTCTATGCATAACAGGACATAAATCTGCATGAAAATAAGCCATCTTTGAATGCAAAAGTAATAATTGAATGAATCATTTAAATCATGCTTAATAGAAGGAACGTAACCATTTCATGCAGCACAGCAGCTGTTTTGGTATAGCTCTGTAAAATTCATATGGAAGAAAATGCCTTTGCTAAGGAGTTTGAAGTGCTGTAAATTCATTTCTGGACATCACATTCCCTCCATGTATATCATAGCAGGTCGCAGGATATAAACCAGTGTTGCTGGCATAACACCTGTGGCTGGCTGGCGTTTTCTTTTTTTAACAGAAGGCTGTGGCAGCTTTAGAGTTACTTTCTGTGTATTCTTTGCTGCAGTACTCCGTAGCTCTCCACATGTCTGAAGTGCTTTCATCAATTCTCCCAAGTTTTTTGACGTTGCCAAAACTCACATGGATCGACTGTGTGTAGTTCAGACTTTCTGTCACTCACTGTAATTTGGTCAGCATCACTGAAAAAGTCTCATTTTTTCATTTTTTCATTTGAGAAATGAACACATACATTCTTACTGAATGTCCTGCCATCCCAATTCTTCTAGGACAGTGTGAACACAGCAGCAGGGAAACCATTGTGCATGTTGTATGCAGAGAGGGGACAGTTTTGCAATGCTCTATATTTTTGATTTTTCTTTGAAGACTGTCAAGGTATGAGCAGAGAATGTGATGCTCTGAGAGGCAGAGCACTGAAGCCAGTTGAGATTTCCAGATGAAAGGTTATTTCACTATAGCTTTTAATAAGGACTGTGTTAAAATGACATTTAAAATTTTTCTCACTCTGCTGGTGGTGTTATTCACAAATACCAAAACCTGATTTGTAGTTTTGATTAGTAAATGGAAATCAGATTCTCTATTCTTGCATTAATGTTAAAGAGCGAGACAGTAAATTTGCAGTGTGCAAATTGTCTCAGGACACTGAGATCCTGAGAAATTGGGGAACTTTGGTGTTCCTCAGAAGAAGTTTATATCTTGTGAGTTACCTCTGGAGCCCACATGAAATGAAAATAAGCTTTATTTTGGATATTTTTGCTCAGACATCATAGGCATATTCTCCCCATTCTCCTTCTTAGATATAGTACAGCACAGAAGAGCAAGTGAAGAAGTAAATGAGGTCTGTTCCTCTTTTTCTCTGCAAGTCCCCTTTTTTTCTCTCACTTGATTTAATAATCCTTTCCTTGTGATTTTTTTTTCTACGAACTATCCTTTCCTTCTCCCTGCTTTCAAATCTATTTTCAATATAAAAATAGAAAAATAGTTTTAGATCTAAACAACACTCATTCAGTAGGAATGAAAATTTATTTTAAAAATATTCATGAATATTTGTAGTTTAACGTCTTGAAGTAAAGATGAGAGACAAGCACAGTGTGAGTGAAGCAAAGAAACCCCAAGAGGAGGAAGTTACTTATCTGTTGTGTGCTAATGCCTGTCATCTCTTTGCTGCTATAATATTTATTTTTGGAGGATGATGATAGGGAGTACTGACCACAGCCTACAGTGAATGGAGGATGAATGGCAATAAGTGAAACACTCATCTAGCTTTTAGAGATTATTGCTGATACCGGTTTATCCAAGTGTGCTGCAAAGGTCTTCAGGAGTCTGTCTGCAGATTAGAAGAATCCATGAGAGGAAAAAGTCAGTGAAGTCTTAAATTATGATTATCTGTTCAGCATTGGGAGATAATCTTTCTACCAATCAGGTGGAAACTAAATGTTCAGTTGCCAGTAATCTTCTTGGACAATGAAACCAATTATTGGATTTTTCAAATGCAAAAATTAAAGAGTAAGAAATTGTCTTGCATTATGTCTTTTAACACGTGCAGGTGTTTTTAACAAGATAGTTTATACAGTGCTTATGAAAAATTGACTTTGAGGAGTCTACCTGGAGTACCAACTAATTGGAAACATTCACAACAAAGATGAAATGGAACCTGTCTTCTAACACATGGAAACGATATTATATCAACAGGATTATTTCATGCAAAAGAACAACAAAAGACGTCTTAAAACAGCAGTGATCTGGACAAGAACATTTTATGTAGCACTGTCTATAAAGTAAAGATCTGCTATAAAATTCATACTATCAACTTTCTTCCTCTGGAAATGCGTAGTTTAGATAAATCTGTTTTTCATGTGTGTTTCCTTAGATCGTCAGGATGATCTTTCATTTGTTCATTTTGAGATGAGGCCAGAAGCAAATCAAGCATGTGCATATTCCTGAACTTAAGAAATCATAAATAAAAGTCTGATCCAGACATGACTTTGCCTTTCATCTTTATCTCTCGTCAAGAACAAAATCCACTGATTTTTATCAACTTTAGAACAGTGAGAAAAAAGTAAGAAGGCAATTTTATGTGATGTCTACTCCCAAAATCTGAAGTTACTTCTTGCAAATATTTTTGTGATATATTGTATTCCTCTCTTAGGTATGGAAAGATTAGGTGATTACAAGGTCAGTTATTGAGTAATTCATGGAATTGGCCTGCTCCAATTTTCACCTTTTAAAGGCTAGTTTTTTTTACTTTGAGTTGAAACTTTAGCTGGATAGATTGGAATTTAAGGTAATAGCTAGGCTGAAGGTGATCTTTGCGTACTACTCATCTATTACTTCTATTTGGCTTTCTTTAACGTAGCTCCACACATATGCAGGGAGTTTTTAAAATGCAAAAAGACAAGGTCTTTGCCTGAGAAGATGAATTATTTTTTTTTGTGACACCATGTGCTACCATGAGTTATCCCATAGGAGTGGGTATTCATATGAATACATAGCGTCCCACTTCTATCCAGGGTTTCTCATCTAAATTATGTGGTAAAGCATAATAACCACCAGCCCCCATAAATAGAGATAGGGAAAATGGAAAGGCTGTATTTTATGCTGAGAATCATGGGCATTGCTGTTTGCTTAGTATTTATCTGATAAACAGCCTTTCCACATTTCATCCATGGTGAATTGCAGCCCTGTAAGTACTTGCATTCAATTCATCAGGCAGCTTGCTATCACACTACTTATTAGAAGTAGCAGAGTTATATCTGCAATATCTACATATCTTTTGCAGTACTTATCTGTATGTATGCGTTACTGTATTTACATTATTGGCATGTTTGTCATGGGATGATGGAGCTGCTCTCTGCTGAGAAGTTACTATGATCACCTGAAGAGCAGTGGGTAAGGTCCCACAATTTCTTTCTTTTCAAAAGACTCTGAACTTAAATGTAGGGAAGGTATTATTTGGATGCTTCCACTGTAGGTTTGCTTGGAGTTTTTTAATTCTGATATTAAGGTATGTCACATAAATGTCCATGTGCATTCACTTGCCTGTTTTTCAGGAGTGTTTTTCTAATTTCTTCTAGAAAGTACTTGATTTCAACTGAGATATTGATTCATATATGCGGGTTTAGTCCTGTGTCACAGTTAAAAACAAAGATTATCATCCACTTTTCATAGGAAACCACATGAGTCAAAGTGTTGCAGCTTTTCAAATAACATACTGGCTCTCTCTGTTCCATATATGATTACAGGATTGTTGTTCAACCTCAAGTTTTATAAGTAAACAAAATAAATAATTCTGATTTAGACAGAGGATGGCGCTTTTTTTCTCATTCAGAATCGTCAAGAGTTCAAAAATCAGATTTTGTGATTTTAACTTCTTGTTCAAAGACAGTATTGAAAAAAGAATATTATGCTTTACTATGGATTATAGGGCATTTAGCTTTCCAAACATGTTTACTGACAGAAAAAGAATTTATTTTCAATAATATTGTTATTCTTACCAAGTATGAGTACTGTTATTTCAGGGTCAAGCTCAGCTTTTAATATCCAGAGTTCAGAAACTCAGTCTTAATTATAATTGTGATTTTCACATGGTTATATTCCTACATCACATAATTATCCATAGGGACTGGTATCCCTGTGTGCTAGTGCTATATAAATAAGCAATATTACACTACTGAAGCCAGCAGGTCTCTTATCTATGAACATTTTCTTTTATACAGCATAACTTCTAGTTTCTGTGAAACTGCCAACCCTGTCACATCCTCCTCTTTCTCTTCTGTGCATTGATAATATGCAGAAATATCCCAGAAATGTCCATTGTAAGTGAGTTTTGTCCATCACAGCCTGTAAACAAAACCCACTGTGTTCAAAAAGTGCTTTTTTTACATTCTACTTATCTCTTGCTACAATCTGTTGCATGTACTAATGGTGGCACCAGAAATAGTGTACCACTGAAAGCTAGTTTTACAATTGTGATTATATGTTGTTTGAGAAGATGAGTTACTGGTGATGTTTTAACAAATCTGTGAGGATAGGTCTTCCTCATCAATGCTGAATGGAAAACGAGGGTGGGTGTGTTTTTTAAAAATTAAAAAAATACAAACAAGCAAACAGGGCAGCCTGAGTAAATAACAGGGCAAGAGCTGATCGGAGTCCTGTTTGAAGACTGTATTATTGGCTCTAGGAGGCTGGAAGAGCTGAACGGAGCTTTCCTTTGGATTAAGATCTGCCAGACTTCACCAGGAGCAACTAGAGTCAACTGATACACCCATCTATTTTTAATAGTCTTTGTTCCATGCTCCTAAGAAATAAGTCCCTTTGAAATGAATATGGACTAAACCAATATTTTACACATCTCTCGCTTTTGGGCCGGAATCATTGTTAGTTCAAATGCTGCACTGATTTCTCAAAGACAAGAGCTAGCTCCCATCTTCAAATGCAGTGAATAAATGACTTCTGAGGAGCAAAATCACTTCATGGATCTGACTGACCTATTATGATAAAACATTTTACTGAAAATGCCATCTGTGTTTTATGATGTAGATATCAGCATGTTCCTTAATGACTCATTTCAGATGTGTCTTAAAGACACTCTCTTTCTATATGTACTGAAAATAAGCAAGATTGAATTAAAGAATAGCCTTCTTAACAATAGCCTTCCTAACAATTGCCTGCAGTCCTGCTCGTGTGTTCAATACGCTTAGAAAATCCATTTTAAACAATGGGGTTTTTTGCTTTTATTTCATTTTTCATAATATCCTCTATCTGAAATTCAATAATAATGTCTCTTACTGAGAAATGTGATATGCACTATAGCTTTCTCATTAAACTTTTAAATAAGATACCATTAGTATTGATGAATGTAATCCCAAATGGTCACTTAATCTTAAAGTAGTCATTGATCACACATTCAGAATTTTAGTCTTGCAGCCAAACTAGTATATGATGTTAGTGGTCATGCATTTTATACCAAAAGGAATTAACATCTTTCTTTGACTGCACTGTTATGAATTAGATTTACAAACTAGGAATGACTTAATGAGTTTATATTTTTTTTAAAATGCACCATTGGCTAAAAAATTTGTTTCTGATACATTTGATATATGAAATCAAATGCTTAAGCACAGTCGAAAAGCCCAAAGTTCTCATCTTTTGAAATATTTTGTCTTAGTTAAAAAAAAAATTTAAAACAGAAAGTAAGAGGCAGGTATTTCACAATATCCACTGATATGCTAGCGTGTACTTTAAGTCGCATTAAAAGCAGAAATACCAGTAGTTTTTTTAAATAGCTTTAGAAAAGCTATTCCAAATCTGTGTACAGAGGAGCCCTGCAATTTTTCACATTATAAATGTACTTGAGGGTGTATTTAAATATACATATATAAAAAGGTATGCATAAATCTAAATAACTATAGAATGAAATATTTATTTTAAAATAACTTAGAATTTAAATAATAATACGGGCAAAGTAGTAGCATATACAAAATAAAGAAGTTAATACTTTTCTAGTTTTGTCAGTATTGTCATATATCTTTTGACTGATGGCTGCTAGTGGCACTGACTTGAAATCAAAACCCTCAAACATAACATGCTTATTTTATTTCATTTCTTAAATGTGGTAAAGCACAATTAAACTTTGCCCAGAGAGGCTGCGCGCTTGCAGGATACTTGCTAGACCAAGCCCTGGCCCAGCTGGTCTGGATTCAGTGTCGATTCTGCTTTGTGCAGGAACTTGGTCTCGTGACTTCCTCAGCTCCTTTCAGCCTATGTGAGTCTGTGAGTTGATACTGTCATGTCGCCACTACCCCCTTTTAGGTAGTGTTCCTAAGGGAAAAAAAACCCCACAACATAAAAAACCCCACCAAAACCCAAGCAAACAACAAGAAAAACACCCCAAACTCCCCCCACCCTTATTTTTTGTAACGGTTCCCGAGAGCAAACAATTGTCTACCCAAATGTCCAGTTTCATGAAGTGTCAAATAATACATGAATGGTCTTTGAACTGTTTTGAGTAGTTCTGTTTATCCTTTTCTTTTATGTTCACGTAGATTCTTAATCTCAAAATTTTTCTGTACCTTTGTGTATATAAGAAATCTCAACGTCTGCCTCTCTAGATACATGAGCAGATAACCATTCTTACTGCAGCAATCCAATTTAAGTTGGAAGAAGTTCTGAAATGTTTGTGCTCTGCAAAATAAGGAAAATCAGATCAAGGAAAAACCAGGCTCTGACTGAAGGCTCACATTTACTTCTCATTTTGATTAAATAGTCAAACAGGCTAGCCAGATCTGGAAACCAATTATTCTAAAATATGAGACAGGAAAAAAATAAATCTGCTTTTTCAGTTATTCTGCATAATTCTGTCTCTATCAGCAGCGCACATTGAATAATAATTAAATTTTGCTTAAAATAGACAAGTTGGAAAAAATCATTGACTTAAACCAGAGAAAGAATCACAGCAGCGGGTAAGACTTGCAAACCTTTTAAATTTGAATTGCAAGTTCCTGGTCACAAACTAAAGGTGTAACCATAATATTCTTAATAAATGTTTTTAGTCTTGAAGGAGAGACATTTTCTATTCTACATTCACTTGCATTGCTTGAGTGGGGGGGTGTCGGTTACTTTTTCTTCTTTTTTTGCCTTCTTTCATAAGCAGAATAAAAAAGGGGAAAAAAAGTAGGTTGAAAACTTAAAATCCTGGCACCTCTTAGGAAAAAAGTAGTCACTCCGAAGAAAAGTTCAAGTGTCAGTATCTGTGGTAAGGACAACCTGTAGCAATGACAAATGGTCCAGAACATCAGCAAACATATTTAAAAGCTGCCCCTTAGAGAATATTTGCTCTTCCCAAATGCCTATGCAAAAATGCTCTTGAAGCTCGAAGGTGTTCTGTGCCACAGGAGCTCCAAAGCTGCTCGTCACGTTTGAGAAAACCAATGCAAACATATCAGAATTTAATTTTCTTCTACAGCCTTTCACTTTCTCTGTGCAGACTGTATCATTAACTGCATATTTAGGTAGCATCCTTTATCTAGCAAGCACCTAAAGTGCTTATCGCTTCTGAACTTGATGAAAAAGCCGTTAAAGTCAGTGGAACTTTTTCCATTGACTCAAGAATGGGCTTTTGGATCAGCTCTTGTCTGCCAGTCACACAGATGTAATAAAGTCATGTTCATAGTATGACAGCATCAGCCAGGTGGATAAAGGAATAAGGCGCAGTGTGCTGCTAGGATTTTCGGCAGGATCTTGTAGAGGATAGATTTATCAAGGCTTCCAGGGGCTTGTCTGTGTGGTAAGTCAGCCTGTAGGTCTGTAGGTTGTTTGTACCTTTGTGAATATTAGTCATTTGCTTCCTATGGTGTTCCTTCTCTTTAGGGACAGCCATGACAGACAGCTCACTACCATAATAGTTATTTTTTGTAGTATTATTCACTTGTCCCTGGTGCACTTGCAGCTTACAGTGGTTCTAATTGCTGGTTTAGTGTCGTTATCTTAAAGATATTTTTAAACTGCATTTTCCTCCAGTGGAAGCCTTCCTGAATGTGACCTACAGCTGCTTCTTGTGGATGCTGAGACAAGAATTGCTTCAAGTTCTTGTCACTGCCAACTTCATGTGTCCGTGGTTTCTTTGTAAGGCCCCCCCTTTGTTATTTGTGCCGACACGAATGTGAACCTGCTGTGCTTAAGACTAAGAGGCTGCAGAGAGGAGTGAGAGCAAGTTCATTCTGCTTCTCTTCCACCATTATGGGCAGTTGGGGTTGGGTTGGTAACCGCTCCTAATCGCCATCAGCTGTTCTCTCTTTGGGATTTATGATCGAGGAGTAATTAAATGAACAGGGCCTTTGCATCCCTCCCTCATTTTCACCGGCTGTGCTGCCAGGCTTGCAGAGTAAAGAAAATAAGCAAGCAGCACTCTGTGCTGAGTGCATCTGAATCTCAACGTTTCTTGTGATAATTCCTTGTCTCTGTACTGTCCTCTGGGGATGGCTGGGTCTGAAACTGTCATCTAACAAATCCT
>NW_009692670.1:100837-101998 GCF_000703405.1 Apaloderma vittatum
CTTGAACCCCCCATTCAAGTTCAATGCAGGATTTATGACTTTATACAGTTCGTTTCTGAAAAAAATCACCTTTTTCTAAACTTAACTTGGAGGAGTGTTAGCAAGAAGTGGCTGTACCTATTAATAGATCAGCTGAGGAAAGGTTTGCATGTGGAAAAAACATTCTTGCTTTCATTACTAACATAAGCTGTTATATGTCTTTTTTGTTTATTTGTTTATATTGATAATTTGCAGCTCAAATGGACCTACTATTTCTTGTCCTTCCTGATATCATGTAGTCCTCATGTTGTAAAAGTTCATGTGTATTTTCCAGTTTCCTTTAACCCTTTAATTTTCAGTCCTTAGTAAGATACAGAATATCAAGTTGGCAGAAGTAACTTTGTGTCTCTCGAGCACATGATGCCAGTGCTACTTTATTTTTGCCTCAGATGGTTGCTTGAGTCAGCAGCACTGGCAGTAATGGAACTTTTGGTACAGCAGCATAATGAAGATCTTAAAGGACATGGTGTTAAATGTGCTTTTAGCTCATCAAAAAGTCCTTGAGGTTAAGAGCAAATCATTGCTACTAATTGAACCCTTTTTTGGAGGCGTCTTTCGTGTAGTGGATTGCATAAATAGTTTAATTTAGTGTATAGGCCTTTAGACTTTCTTACCAGGTTTATATTTGTCCTGTAGTGATGTCTGTGAACATTGGTCAAAGCTGAAGGGTCTTTTCTTGAAAAATGTGCTATTTTAACCTGGCATTGTACCAGGAAGACTCAGGCTATCATTGTGGTTGAAGAACTTGCTTGAAATAGTGTAAGCATATTGTAGTTACTTAAATGAGCCAGTTGAAGTGATATATATCATGTTAGTCGGGAACATATGGCTATTTCTTTGTTAATTTTTCTTTAACCTGGTCTCTTATCTTTTAATTAAATGGACTATAAATGTTGTAGAATTTAGATCAGTTATGTTTTTCCATGTGCCTCAGTCTCGGCCCATGTGTGATCCCATAATGCAGTACTTAAGTTTCTAGAGTCTCAGTGATGTAGAAAAAAGATATTACTCTGAAAATAGAAATACTCTGTATAGTACCTTTCATTCAGAGATCCTCAACTGACATTAAAGCATTGATGAGTAGTACCTCTCCAGTCCTACAAAGATGTTTTTATATATATA
>NW_009692671.1:0-1181 GCF_000703405.1 Apaloderma vittatum
TAAGCATCCTGTAATAACGTGCCTTGATAAGAAGAGGAAATGGGAAAATAACAACAAGGCACAGATATATTCCTTGCAAGGGGCTGAGGTACTAAGCCCGATGAAGTAAATTCCAAAATTGCGATTGCCTGGAAGGACGGCCTGAATTGCACCTCGAGTGTGGGAAACGTGTGCTGGCTCCTGCACCCCGCGAGCGCTGCCCTTTCGGAGGAGTCCCTGCGAATGCTGCGCAGAGAGAGAAAGCTGAGGCTATTAGTTTAATTAGCAGCCACAGCCATAACTTTATGCTAAACAAAAGTGCCTTTAGCAGTATTAAAGTGTGCAAAATCAGGCGTTATGCTGGAAAAGAGAAAAACCACTAGAGAGCGCTGTATGCTCTTAAAAATCCTGAAAGCGGCACGATCAGAAGTCCGTCAGCCTAATTTCAGCTTTTCTGTGTGATTCACTTTATGCCGTAATATCTACATTTAAAAAAAAAAAAAGAAAAAAAAGAAAAAAAAGCTTTGTTTTTCAAAGATGGATGTATATAGCTTCAGTAAGGAGCTGAGGCAAAAGCAGGACACTTCACAGTAGATCTTTGTAATAAATCACCTAAACTAGAACAAGTATGTGCAAAGGGAAGTGTCAGCCTGGAATCGGAACCTATACATTTCTGCTGCTCTCATTTGTCTGAGCCATAGTTTGATCTCTTCTCCACGGACACCCTCTTGTTGCAGGGGAGAAGCTTGCGTACCCTTCTGAGGTTGTGAGTTCTGCTGGCGGTGGCATATGGCTCCGATAGGGTCTCCCACACCAGACAGGTCTCAACTGAAGGGTCAGACTAAGTGTGTCCACAGGTAGGATGGGCTCGCTAGCCTCCCGGCAACCATCCTAGGAGAAGGACAACTCTAACTCCAAACCCGGGCAGATGGAGCTCGTTTAGCCCTGTAAGGCCAGCCATCTAAGAGAAGGATACTCTAACTAAACCTGTGTCCTGAGGACTTTGCTGTCACCATCCAAGCTCGCTAAGCCCTGGCAGATGAAGTTTAGGAGTGGGGCCAGTTCTGCACATTCTGAGCCTCACCTGAAAAATCCATTGCACAGGCTTGAAGGTTACACTCACATTTGTAAAGTCCTGTAGTGACAGGAGAGGGGCAAAACGGCAGGTGATAAGGCGCACTGGAAGTCGCAGACCCGACCCT
>NW_009692671.1:1475-1886 GCF_000703405.1 Apaloderma vittatum
AGAGTGGACGTCCTGAGTATCATTCTGCTGTAATTGCCCATGAAATATCACAACTCAACATCGACATTGCTGCTTTCAGTGAAGTTTGTCTCCTTGAGGAAGGCAGCCTCAAAGAACATGGTGCTGGCTACACACTCTCTTGGTCAGGCAAACCCAAAACTGAAAGGCACCTTTCAGGAGTTGGTTTCATGATTAAAAACTGCATCGCCTCCAAACATGAAAATCTGCTGATAGGCCATACCGTTCACATTATCTCCCCACACCTCCCACTACACAACAAGCAACACGTTGTTCTTTTCAGTATGTATGCCCCAACTCTCCAGGCCGACCCTGCAGAAAAGGACAAGTTCTACACCGACCTGCACCGCCTCACCCAAAAGGTTCCTTCCTGCACATGACACAATCATAATC